>NC_051401.1:42660739-42673239 GCF_015228065.2 Penaeus monodon | reverse complement strand
GGGGTGGGTGGGGGTTAAGGGAGGGGGAGGAAGGAAGGTCCTTTCTGATTTAGATTTTCCAGTTTTTCCTTTTTCTTCTTCTTTTTCGTTTTTTTTTTTTCTTTCTTTCTTTCTTTTTCGTCTTCTTCATTGGTTTTGGAAATTAGAGTTGTTTTTTGGTGCTGTTTTCTGTCGACCTACGAGATAAAGGTCGAGAGAGTGAGAGAGAGAGAGAGAGAGAGAGAGAGAGAGAGAGAGAGAGAGAGAGAGAGAGAGAGAGAGAGAGAGAGAGAGAGAGAGAGAGAGAGAGAGAAGAGAGTTACTGCACTAACAACTCTCTCGTTCTCTCTACCTAACCTCAGTTAAGTAAAGAGAACGTCATGTTTTATTTTTCGAGACGTGTTAGTGGGAGGCAGAAAAAAGGAGGGGGGGATTCTCGTGACATGGTGAGCGTGGATTATCTGTGGGTGAGAATGGGGGTGAATTCGCGCATTGAGGTTCCGCTTAGGTCGTAGCACACTATGTTAAGGGCGTACGTGTGTGTGTGTGTGTGTGTGTGTGTGTGTGTGTGTGTGTGTGTGTGTGTGTGTGTGTGTGTGTGTGTGTGTGTGTGTGTGTGTGTGTGTGTGTGTATTTGCGTTTGTATTTGTATTTCGGTGTTTGTGAGCGCCTACTAGTCATTCTGAATTCCTGTTTGTCTGCGTCTGTCTGTCTCTGCTTGTCTCTGCACAGTACCTACGTATATTAAAACACGAAACCCAAATACATAAAATTAGCCCATGGTACAACCTATTATACGCAAATGAGTTTCTAAATATTCTTGTAGACACAGCCAGGTAAATTAGGAGAAAATGAATGGAACTGAAGATGACTAGAGAAGGTAGGCATAAAGCATTCATCATAAGCGACCTTGAGCAGATACGGCAAGAGTAATGTGGCCTTAGGTGGGGCGAGAAAAGTGTTTTCAATTTGTGGTTTTGTTACCTTGCCTATGTTGGGGGGGGAGCTTTGTTGAGAGGGAGGGAGGGAGAGGGAAAGGGAGGGAGGGAGGGAAGGAAGGAAGGAGGAAGAGGGAGGGAAGAAGGAAGAAGGAGGGAGAGGGAGGGAAGGAGGGAGAGGGAGGGAAGAAGGAAGAAGGAGGGAAGGAGGGAGGGAGATAGAGAGAGAGAGAATGAAAAGGAAAAGACACAGAAAGACAGGAAGACCGACAGATAGACACAGGCAGACAGAGAGCATAAATCCGTGGACAGAAATATGATCGACCCAGAGTAGCATATCGACTGGCCATGGCTATAACTCGATATTAACCAAACAGGACAAAAGATCGTAAATAAGAAAGTGAATATGATTGTGTGTTTATCTTTTTCTGTTCATCTTTAAACGTCAGTAGGCGTTCTTTCTTTTTTTTTCTCTTCCCCTTTCACCTCTCTCTCTCTCTCTCTCTCTCTCTCTCTCTCTCTCTCTCTCTCTCTCTCTCTCTCTCTCTTTCTCTTTTTCCTCTCTCCTCTCTCTCTCTCTCTCTCTCCTCTCTCTCTCTCTCTCTCTCTCTCTCTCTCTCTTCCTCTCCCTCTTTCTTTCTCTCTTACTTAGAATTACACTTTGACATCCTTTCCCAATATTCGATTTTCTTTCGCCTTTGAAGTCTGAATTCATTTTCTTTGGATTTTATTCGTAGCAGTCCATAAATATTTATTTTTGCTTTACATATTCCATTTATTTATCAATCTATTTTTTCAGTCTGTGCCCCATTTTTGCTTGTTTTCTCTGACGGTTTGTGGTAGTTTTTCAATTTTATTTCTTGGTATACACCTTTTGTATTTATTCATTTATTTAGTTATTCATTCATCTGTTTATTCCTTTATTCTTTTCTTGCATCATTCCAGCTTTTTTTCTCTCTCTCTCTGAGTAAGAGAAAGGGAGGAAATAGGTTTTAGGAGAGTAGTCAAAATGGCAGGTGTTAAGGTGAAAGGAAGGAAGAGGGAAGGGAAGAGCGGAGAGGTCAGGATAACAGGTGTTAAGGGGAAGAAGGGGAGAGAGGGGGGAGGGTATTATTGCAGGTGTGAAAGGAAGGAGAAGAGGAGGAGCGAGGAGAGAGGAGAAAGGATGCGATGGCAGGTGTTACGGGAAAGGAAAAGTAAGAGAGAGGAGAGGATCAGATAACAGGTGTAAAAAGAAAGGGAAGAGAGAGAGAGAGAGAGAGAGAGAGAGAGAGAGAGAGAGAGAGAGAGAGAGAGAAGAGAGAGAGAAGAAAAAGAGAGAGAAAAGAGAGAGATAGAAGAGAGAGAGAGAAGAGAGAGAGAGAGAGAGAGAGAGAGAGAGAGAGAGAGAGAGAGAGGGGGAAGCCTCCTTCAGCTTCCCAGCCCTATCAGTGCTGACAGCGTCCCGCCTCTCTCTCGGTCGTCCTTGCGATTGTCCTTTGTTTCCTTTAAAGGCTCTGTGGGTTGTCCGCTACCTCCCCCCCCCCCCTTCTGTCCTTTCCCCTCACCCCCCCTCTCCCATTCCTCTTTTCCCCCTTCTCCCTTTCTCCTCTTCCCCCTTCTCCCTTTCTCCTCTTCCCCCTTCTCCCTTTCTCCTCTTCCCCCTTCTCCCAATCCCCCTTTCGGTACACGCAGGGACCAGGTGTTTCTTTTTGTCCTTTATTTATGTCATCTGCTCCCCGTCTCGCTCCCTTCTCTCTCTCTCTCTCTCTCTCTCTCTCTCTCTCTCTCTCTTCTCTTTCTCTCTCTCTCTCTCTCTCTCTCTCCCTCTTTTATTCATTTCTTTCCCCTCCCTTTCAGATGTGTTTGCGAATATTGTCTCAGTGTATTTTGCGTTTCCCTCGTTTCCATCTCTTGTCTTTTTCACGCTATATCTGACTCTCTCTCTCTCTCTCTCTCTCTCTCTCTCTCTCTCTCCCTCGCTCTCTCTCTCTCTCTCCTCTCTCTCTCTCTCTCCCTCCTCTCCTCCCTCCCCTCCCTCCCCTCCCTCCCTCCCTCCTCCTGTCCTTTCTCTGTCTCCTTCTCTACTTCTCTCCTCCTCCTTTCCCCTCCCTCTTTCTTTCCCTCTCTTTCTTTCTCTCCTCTTTTCTTTCTTCTCCTTCTTTCTTCTCTTCTCCTCCTTCTCTCCCTCTCCTCCCTCTCCTCTCCTCTCTCCCTCCCTCTCCCTCTCTCCTCCTCTCCCTCTCTCTCTTCTTCTCTTTCCCTCTAATCTTCTCTTTCCCTCTTCTCTTTCTCTCTCTTCCCTCTCTTTCTTCTCCATCTCCTCTCTCTCCTCTCTCTCCTCTCTCTCTCTCTCCCTCTCCTCTCCCTCCTCCTCCTCCCTCCTCCCCTCCCTCCCTCCTCTCTCTCTCTCTTTCTCTCTCTCTCTCTCTCTCTCCCTCCCTTCCCTCTTTCTTTCCTTCTCCCTCTCTTTTTCTCTCTCTTTCGATAGTTTACTTGAACGTGTAGAAAATATATGAGGGATAATCTTATTTCTTTTGTTGCTTTTCTCATTTTCATTTGTGTGTATGTGTGTATGTGTCACTGTGTATATACGTGCCATTGCCTGAGTGCGTGCCCGTGTGCGTGTGTCTGTGTATGTTTGTGTCCGTCATGTGCGTGTCTGTGTGTCCTGTATATCTGTACAAAAATGTCTGCATCTGTTTCCTGTCATTACACCGGCACCGACTAGCGAGAAGGCATCATCGCCTCCGAGCAAGGCGAGATCACACACAAGATTGGATTTTCAAAGTGAATTATCCCTTCAGTTTGATGCCGGAATTCCGCGTGCTGTCTGTAATCGCATCAGCCGATCCTGTTACCGAGTGCATGGCTGTTCATTGTATCAGAGGGAGCCACGCCCCAGTAAAATGTGTACCGGGAATCGAAATTTCTTTTTTTTCTTTCTTTCTTTCTCTCTTACCCTCCCTGTTGAATGATTCTCTCTCTCTCTCTCTCTCTCTCTCTCTCTCTCTCTCTCTCTCTCTCTCTCTCTCTCTCTCTCTCTCTCTCTCTCTCTCTCTCTCTCTCTCTCCTCCCTCCCTCCCTCCCTCCCTCCCTCCTCCTCCCTCCCTTCCTCCCTCCCTCTCTCTGTCTATCTATCTATCTATCTATCTATCTATCTATCCACTATCCATCTATCTCTCTATCTCTATCTCTATCTCTATCTCTATTTATCTATTTCTCTCTCTCTATCTCTATCTCTATTTCTCTCTCTCTTCTCCTCTCGAGCTCTGCTCTCTATTCTCTCTCTCTCTCTCTCTCTCTCTCTCTCTCTCTCTCTCTCTCTCTCTCTCTCTCTCTCTCTCTCTCTCTCTAGCTCCGTTATGAATGGGCTCCGAGTTTCTTGTTTCGAGGCATTTTGTTGTTTTTGGCTGTGTTCCTGGTAGAAGGGAGGAGGGGGATGAAGAGTGGCTTTGATATACGGGCGCACATACACATGTATACACACGTACACACATACGCACAAGTACAAATACACGCACAAGTACACACACACATACACACACACATACACACACACACACACACACACACACACACACACAAACACACACACACACACACACACACACACACACACACACACACACACACACACACACACACACACACACACACACACACACACAAACACACACATAGGGGGAGACAAAAATACAGACAGACAGACAGATTAGAAACCATGATGGACAGACAGGTAGGCAGATACAAAAAAGACAGACAATCCCCAATCAGCCCACCCCATTTACCCTCAACATAATACCCGCCATAAACGCCCACGCTCTCCCATCACGCCCGTAAATCCCCATCCACGCCCTACCCACCCAACACGCCCTTAAGACCCACCTACACCCACGCCCGCAAGTAGATACGAGATATAATAAGCTCAAGAAAATGAAAGAAGGAAGACAGAGACAGTAAAAAAACACAGGGCTTTATAAACATCATTAAAAACAGTAGTTAATCGACCCCCCTTCCTCCCACGTCTGACCTGGCCGTGCCCTTTGCTCCGGTCCGAAATCATTTGTTGTGTTTATTTGTTGCGTTTATTTGCGCGAGGATTACCCCGGCCGTCACTCTGCTTTTGGAGTGTGATATTTATGATCATCACGTTCTATTTTCCTTCTCGCCCTTCCACCCCCTCGCCCCTCCCCCTCCGCCCTCCCCTTCCTCCCATCAGCCTCTTCTGGGTACATGAGGCGATGCCCACCTTAATGCTTCCACTCGTTCACTCTTTCACTCTTCTTTTCCTTTTTTTTTTTTTTTTCTTTTCTCGTTCCTTTTTTTTACCATCTTTCTGTCTTCCCTTCTTCCTTTGTTTATTTACGTTAGTTTCTTCCCTCCATCTCTACCTCCATTTTCTCCTCCGAGTATCGTTTCACCTCTTCCTTCATTTGTCTTCGGATTTTGTTCTTTCTTCCCCGTCCCTCTCTTCTGCTTCAACATTCCCCTCACCCTCCTATTCGCCTGTCTTCGTGTTCCATCCTTTTTTCGTCCCCCCCCCCCCATCACATATCCCTTCAAGTTCTGTTTTCGTTTCCCTTCCATCTCTCTTTCCCTTTCCCTCCAGTTCTCTTTTCGCTTCTCCCTTCTTCTCGTCCTCCGCCTCTCCCCTCGCCCCTCCCTCCACTTGTCCTCGAGTTTCATCCTCTCTCCTCCCCCCCCCCTCGAGCACCCAGCCGCTACCTCCCCCTCCTCTTACACCAGCCAGTTGCAAGGCTGCATTGCCAGTGCATTTGCAACTGTTGATAAATTGGAACAAACGTCTTAAGAGCCTAGCGTGGCCGTCCACTCGCTCCTCATCCCACACCGCCCGCATCCCGCCCACTCTGCGCCTCGCCCGCTTCTTTCGCTTTCTTCACCCGCCCAGTCACCCTCCCGATCACCCGCCCACTCCTCATCCCGCCCACCCGCCCACGCTCCTATCCTCTCAGTCGTCCATTCAGGCGCCAGCTCACACACCAGCTAATTAGCTCACTCATTCACCCACTCAGCCACACGTTTTACTCGGCCTCAGAGCCACCAGCCCACTCACCCACCCGTCGGCCTTTTCATCCACGCGATCCCTCCTGTAGCTGCCCACCCATACAATCACCCACCCACGCCCGTCACAGCCCATTTCTCTGCCTGTCCAGTCACTCACCAACTCACTCACCCGCCCACCAGCCGCTCACCACCCACTCACCGCCCACCACCCACTCACCGCCCACCACCCACTCACCTACCCATCACCCACTCACCCGCCATTTACCACTCACCCACCCACCACCCAATCACCCACCCACCCACCCGCTCACCCACCCACCCCTGACTCTCCCTGTTTCTCAATCTACGGGGTAGAAATACCGAGGAATTCCCTTGCGTTCGAGACAGACGACTTTAGGATCCCGCGAAGGATTCTGTCAGAAATAGGAGACCGGATTTTTAGGATCGGGGGATCTCGAAACATAGGGAGGGGACATAGTTGGTGGGGGGGGGGATAGAAGATGGGGTGAGGTGGGGTAGCTAGTGGAGGGAGGAGGAGGGAGGGGGGTAGGAGAGAGGAGAGGGGGAGGAAGGAAAATAATTGGATAACTCCTTCGTCAGTCTTCGAAGGATTTTCGGACGAGGACGAATCCTTGCGATTTCCGAGTCTCCTGACGAGGAATTTTGTCCCGCGGTCCGATAGGTGTCTGCCTGTCTGTCTGTTGGGTTCTTGGTCTTTCTTGGTTTTGGGTTGCATTCACCGGAATCATTCTCGACACTCTCTCTCTCTCTCTCTCTCTCTCTCTCTCTCTCTCTCTCTCTCTCTCTCTCTCTCTCTCTCTCTCTCTCTCTCTCTCTCTCTTTTTTCTCAGGCGTCTATGTCCCACCATCTTCCGTTCTTTTCTATCTTCCTTTGTATATGTTTCCCTCCAGTGTTCTTTTTGTCTTCTTTACATATTTCCTCACTACCTCCTTCCTTTCTCTGTATTCCGACGCGTCTATATCTTTATTCACTTAAAACATCCCTTTCCCCAACCATGGTAAAAAAAAAACTTTACGTGCAAATTACTTAAATAAAGGATAATGATGGTTTTCGCCGGAGGAAGAATTGCAAAAGTTGTATTGTTGGTGGTTCTTTGAAGTGAAAAATTCGGCCGACGTGCTCTCCCCGTTGTTAATTATGTGGGAAAATAGCAAGAGCAGTGGTTGGGTCCGCCGCTGACGCTTCCGTAGTAAGAAATCCCTATTTGTAAACACAGTTGTTTCTCTTTTGTAGCAAATCTCTAATGCATTTCGGAGAGAGAGAGAGGGGAAAAAGTGCTTTTGAGGATAACAACATCGCGGCGAGGCGCATGTGATGCTAATAACAGTATGGCGAACACGTAAGCGGGCTGTGTGGTGTGCACAGAGCATTGCAAGAATTGTTGGGTTTCGTCGTCCAATGGTGCAGGTGGCGCGAGAGTTAGTGGACAACATGGCGAATTGTGTAGCAGGATAGCCGATGATAATTTTAAGTAATGGCAGTCCCCCAGGCGGCAACACCAGCTGTAGGTCGTTGGTACAGTCTGGTACCCAGTGTGGGGTATTGCTGATACCTGGAGTGATTAACCCTCTAGCGTAGGGACCCCCAAGTGTGTGTGGTATATGTTTTTTTTTTTTCTTCTTTTTTTCTTTAATTTCTAATTATTATTTGATACCTGAGACTACTGTGGAGCTTGATGGCCGATTAGCATAGCCAATGATCATTTTCGAATAATCAGACAACCAAACGATGCTATTAAACCGAGGTTATTTATCAGACAGGGTCGCCGTAAGACCACAAGAAGAGGAAGAAAGGAAGAAAGTAAAGAGGAGAGACGCAGAAAGAAAGAAAGTAAAGAGGAGAGACGCAGAAAGGAAGAAAGGAAAGAGGAGAGACGCAGAAAGGAAGAAAGGAAAGAGGAGAGACGCCACGCAGATGAGACGAGTCGTTCCACTTGAATTTATCATCTGTACTCCGGCCAGATACATTGCCATAATTTGTGTACAAGGAATTGTCTTGTGAGAAATGGCTGTTGCACTAAATCATATCCTTTTTGGCTCCGTTGCAAGACGAAGAATTGCCGGCATTGCAAACCGCGGAACACTCTGGATAATAAATAGACTTATTTTTTATGTCACTTTTATAAGAAACTATGACCAGAACGTTGGTTAGGAGACTGATGAAGGGAACGGTTGCATAGACACGTGCCTGCAATGACACGTCCGACAGAACCACATTGCAGGAGAGTGATGGTTGACCGCAGCAGATGTGTGTGTGTGTGAATGAGAGAGAGAGAGAGAGAGAGAGAGAGAGAGAGAGAGAGAGAGAGAGAGAGAGAGAGAGAGAGAGAGAGAGAGAGAAGAGAAAGAGAGAGAATCAGAAGCAGAGACAGAGAAAGAACGGAAAAACAGAAAAAGAGCGAGATCTGTATATGTATTTATGTATATGTGTTTTTTCTTTGTTCTTACATCTATACGAGGGCCGATATACTGAACTTGTGCTTTAGGATCGGGTGTTGAAGGAGAGAGAGGTATGTATACGAGCATTTGAGCGGGTCTTTGCAGTTTCCGGAGCAATCATTGTGGTCATCTTTAAAGGTGCACTGGCCGGTCTAGTTAAGTTGGTCAGTGGTTTTCAAGAAGTAGGGAAACCCGTTCTGAATATTTTTTTTAACGTGCACAGATGGCGATAATGTGGTAATGCGGTGTTTGCGAAAAAAGAAAAAAGAAAAAAAAACAGGAAAGAGGTAATATTAGATAATGATAATAAAGAGGATAGATAGATAGGAAGATACTGCGATTGCTTTGCCGTTTGCGCAGGATTTCGAAGCATTCACGATTGCATGAAAATTTATTCGATGCATTCGCTGTTGCATATATATTTTTTCTCCTGCAATCGCATTCAAACCTGCATAAAATTTCAAAATTACCTTCGGAATGGCGACTATTTTTTTCCCGTATTTTTTTTTTTCTTTCTTTCTTTCTTCTTCTTTTGTATCACTTTCAGACCCACATAAAAATACCACGGGGCCTTGTTCGATCTTGTATAAAATTGGGAGTGGCGATCGATTGAAGGGGTCAGCCAGAGCGATATCTTGCACAATAGCTCAAACCACTTTTTCTCCTTCTTCTTCTCCTTCTTCTTCTTCTTCTTCTTCTTCTTTTCTTTTTCTTCTTGGCCTTTTTTTTATTCTCTCTATTAGTCTTTTCTCATTTTCTCTTTTTTCTACCTTCTGTCTGACTGAACTATATTTTTCAGTCTTTCGTTTTTTTCCTACTTATATGCATGTTTTTACTAAATCTCTCCTCTCTCTCTCTCTCTCTCTCTCTCTCTCTCTCTCTCTCTCTCTCTCTCTCTCTCTCTCTCTCTCCTCTCTCTCTCTCTCTCTCTCTCTCTCTCTCTGGCTGTTTATCTCTGTCTCTATCTATCTATCTATTTTTCCATCTCCATTTTTCTTTTTTTCGGTCTCTTTCTTAATTGCGATTGTAATTTCATCATTCTCTCTTTTACTTTATCTTTTGCTTTATCTCATTTGTCAATTTGAAAGTTCGTCTATCTATATATCTCCTTTCATCTTTGTTCTTTTCATTGTCTCTGTCTCTGTCTCTCTCTCTCTCTCTCTCTCTCTCTCTCTCTCTCTCTCTCTCTCTCTCTCTCTCTCTCTCTCTCTCTCTCTCTCTCTCTCTCTCTCTCTTTCGCTTCTCTTTTCTTGTGCAGTCTCTCTCTCTCGTCCATTTTCCAACATGATTGAATTGACATTTTCTCCTTTGCTTGGCACGCGGCTCTCTTGCAACCTGCAGCTTGGAACAAGGTCACAGGACGAATAAATAAGGCATTAATACCCAGCCTTCATGAGGGTAAACACACATGGCGCCACCCCCCCCCCCCTCCTTCCTCCTCCTCTCCCTTCCTGCGAACTTCCCGCCTCCCCTTCTTCTCCCCTCTCTCCGTTACTGCGAGCCTCCTCTCTCCCTCTTCTTCCGTATGCCCCTTCCTGCAACTCCCCCCTCTTCCTTCTCCCCCTTCCTGTTTACTTCTCCCCTCCCTTCTTTCTCCTCTCTCCCTTTCTGCTAACTTCCCTCCTTCCCCCTCTCCCCTCTCCCTTTCTACTAACTTCCCTCCTTCCCCCTCTCCCCTCTCTCCCTTACTGCGAACCTCCCCTCTCCCTCTGTTTACCTTCCCCCCCTGCCCCTTCTCCCCCCTCTCCCTTAATGTGAACTTCCCCCTTCCCCTTCACCCCTCTCTATCCCCCTCCCCCTCTAATACCAGATGTTTCGGACGCTTTAACCTGGTGGATCGAACTGGACCGGTACTGACTGTGCGATTGCGGGTGGAAGAGTGGAAGAGATGGTGGAAGAGGGTGAGGGTGGAAGGAGTTGGAAGGAAACCAAGAAGTGGTGGAAGGAGGTTGAAAAAGCGGTGGAAGGAGGTGGCAGAACTGATTGAGGGAGGGGAGATGGAAAATGGATTACGGTAAGGGAAGAAGGGAAAGAAGTTTTGGTGGAGGTGGAGATTGGGGAAGGGATTAAAGGGAATAACAGTGGTGAGAAGGAGGAGGGAGGGTGGCGTTGGAGATGGAAGTGGAGTAGGGGTGAAGGAAGTGTTGTTGGAGGTGGAGCAAGTGGAAGAAGGATGATGGACACGCAGGGAAAGGGGTGAAGGAGGAGGTGGATGAAATGGTGTCAGAAGGTGGAAGAAGAAGTGGAAAGTGACATAAAGCGAAGGACAAGGAGGCAGATGAGAAAAAGGAGAGAGAGGAAAAAAATCCTATAGATGAAACTAAAAAGCAGGAAAACTGAAGAAAAAAAAGAAACTGGAGATGAGAAAAGGAAGTAGAAAACACGAAAGAAACAAGAAGAAGAAAAAAGCATGTTGGGTTAGTGAAAGAGGGGCAAAGAGGAGAAGAAAAGGGTGGAATGGAATTAAGGGAAGGAGAAGGCACAGATAAACAGCGGAAAGGGGAGAATGGAGACAGTATAGGGGAAGGAGAGGGGGAAAAAAGTGAAAGTGAGGGCGGGGAAGAAGAAGGCGGAGATGAAACAGGAAAGTATGAAATAAAAAGGAGAAGGAGATAGCGGCGGGGAAGAGGGGGAAGGAGAGGTTGGAGATAGGAAAGGGAGAAAGTGAAAATGAATATAGGAAAGGGGAAAGTAGAGGGGAAGCAGAGAATCACTCTGGAGGATAAGTTGCAATATCTAGTCTCGCAACGGCTCCCTGACCGCCAATCAGAGTGCAAAAACGACCGTTACCCGAGCTTTGCTGATGCTGATTGCAAGCGGATGTAGCAGGAGGGGACTTAGGGGAAGGGGAAGGGAGGGGAGGGGAGGAGCTAGGGGAAGGGGAAGGGATGGGGGAAGGGGAAGAAAAAAGGGAGGGGAGGGACCAGGGAAAGGGAGTGTAGAAGGCCTTCAAGAGATGTACCAATAAAAGATCGCTAGAATAAATACATAGGAGAGAAAGATATATGAAATAAAATCAAGGTCATAAATAAACTCGGCCCATAAGATTTCAGACGAAAGCACACGCATCCCGCTGAGGCTCAAAGTTATCACGATGTGTTTCTCTTATGATTGTTTGTGCTCATCCTCCTCCCTTCCAACTTCCCCTATCCCTTCCCCCTCCCCTTCCCCTTCCCCTTCCCCCCCTTACCCTTTGCCTTCCACCCTCCCGTTCCCCCCTCCCCTTCCCCTTCCCCTTCCATCCCCTTCTCTCCACCTCCATTCTTTAGGACGAGACAAGGTGATCGAGCAATGAAAAAGTACAAGGCAAGATAATACCCCCCTTCTTTTTACGCCCCCCTTCCCCCTCCCCCCCGTGCACCTTTTCCCTTCACCCCCTTCTCCCTTCACCCCCCCCCCTTCCTCGCCTCTCCCCCTCCCCCCAGTTCAAGGCAGCAGAAGTAGGTAAGTTAATGAGTACACGGCAAGGAGTGGCCGGTCAGTCCTTAAGGGGGGGAGGGGGCGAGGTGGAGGGAAGGGGAAGGGTGAGGGGGCGAAGTGGAGGGAGGGGAAAGGGTGAGGGACAAGGTGAAGGGAGGGGGAAGGGTGAGGGGCGAGGTGGAGGGAGGGAGGGGGAAGGGTAAGGGAGAGGGGGAGGGCCCCAGTTGTAGAAGAACTTGCCACCGCCACTCTAGACTAGTACTACACTACCGGGGATAGAGGGTTGAGAGGGGGGGGGGGGAATCAGCTGGTTCACTGGTTGATGAGTGAACGAGGCGAGACGAGGGGAGGGGAGGGGAGGGGAGGGGTGGGGCAAAGAGGTGTGTGCGGAGCGAGGGGGGGGAGCTCATTATCCCAGAGGGGACGTCTGTTCAGTAAAAGTTAGGGGACCACCTGTGTAACTGTGGTGAGCTTGATAATACGCTTTAGGAAACAGGCAGACGATATTTACGCACACAAGCACACACTTACACTGAGAGAGAGGGATGGACAGACAGACAGACAGACAGACAGACAGACAGACAGACAGACAGACAGACAGACAGACAGACACAGACAGAGAGACAGACACACAGACAGACAGACAAACAGAGAAAGAATGAGAGAGAGAGAGAGAGAGAGGCAGAGACAGACAGA
>NC_051401.1:42643239-42650739 GCF_015228065.2 Penaeus monodon | reverse complement strand
ACACCAGAGAATAGGGGGAGAGCGGCATTACGAAGAAAATACCCCTAAGAGATGAAGCAATTTGTCATCTGTTAGGATTACAAGATCTTGTTTGCAACTACAGAATTGCACTTGCAGTTTTCAATCATCGCCAGCAGACTCGGGTGATGAGACGCGTTCATTGCTTGCAGGCTCTATTCATCGTCCAATTAGGGAATCGCTTGCCGTCGGGGCTGATAGCTAAGGGGAATGGAGAGGGTGGTGGGGAGGAGGGGAGGGGAAGGGGGATAGTGGGTGAGAAGGGAGGAGAGGGGGTGGTAGGTAGGAGGGGATGGGAGGGGAGGGAAGAGGGTGGTGGGTAGGAGGGGAGGGGAGAGGTAGGGGGATATTGGGTGAGAGGAGAGTGGAAGGGGGTAGTGGAGGGGAAGGGGAGGGGAGTGGGGTGACTAGTCGGAGGGGAGGGGAGGGAGGTGGCTGGTCGGAGGGGAGGGGAGAGGAAGGGGGTAGGTGGTTGCGAGGGGAGGGGAGGAGGAGGAACCAACCGCTAATGATGGCCAGAGAAGAAGGAAAAACAAGAAAAGGAGGATAATGTTGTGAAGGGTAGCGTGGGTGTGTGTCTGGAAAATAGGAGTGGAAAGATATTGGCAGGTATCTGGGAATAAGAAGAGCGAGAGAGCAGAGAGAAACGGAGAAACGGCCCAAAGGAAAAATAGAAAGAAGACACTCGATTAGGAGGCGGTAATATTTCAGAAACTCAAATATTAAAAAAAGTTCCCACAATTTTCCCCGCGCGGCTCCCACGTCTAAGCCCCGGAGCCGGAAGTCGGCGGGCGGTGAGATCGAAGACAGGCTTACAGGTGGCGCTCTCGTTCCCCCTCCCCTCTTGGTTGCAACCCCCTCCCCTCTACCCCCCCCCCCTTTGCAACTCGCGGTTGGTTCGCTAGATTGAGTTAGATCGGTGACGGGAGAGGAGGGAATTGAGGGGAAAGTGGGAGGGGTAATGGCGAGAGAAGGGAAGAAAAAATTGCAGTGGACGAGGCCGAAAATTACGGTGGGTTGAACGCTTGAGGAATGGGGATTGGCAGCGGGATAGAATGAAAAAAAATATATGTAGCCTTGTATTATTTTTTGTTTATCACTTTTATTATGGTTGTCTTTGGTCTTCATTTATTAAAATAACCAATTTCTAAGAACGGTGAAATAGACAAAGAGTTAAATATCAGCATAAATAGATACTCCAGCCAGTAACTAAGAACTGACGATAAAACGAAAACACGGGAATAAAGTAATTAGTAGAGACAGATCACGAAGCCGCCACTGGACCATCCATCCACGCGAGGCAAAAGGTAATAGTTTGTCCTGCAATCACCAGGCTCTTCCTTGAACCCCAGGATGTTATTTCTGCATTTCCTGTCAAGCTGAACAAGGAGGGGAAAGGAGGAGGCAGGAAAGAGTCCTGAAGGAGTTAAAGGGAGACGGGAAGAGGGGGAAAGAAGAAGGAAATTTTAAGGGAGAAGGAGTTAAAGGGAGACGGCAAGAGGGGGAATGAAGGAAATTTTAAGGGAGAAGGAAAAGAAGAATAAGGGGAAAAGGGGAAGAGGAAGAAAGAAAATGGGAAAGGGAGAGAATGAGGAAGGAAGTGGAGGGAAAGAATAGGAGAATGAAGGAGAAGAAGAAAGAGTTCTAAAGGCAAGAGAGGAAGGTGGGAAAGGAAAGTGTGTGGGACGATAGCCTTTTAGTTCGTGTGAAACCGTAAATCTAAAATGGACTGTACACCAATTTTGATAAATCAGTCATGGCCTTACTGATATGTAACTATTGTTCAGATGGTGACGGTTAATATTACTATCATTATTATCATCAGCATCATTATTTTCATTGTTATTAGCGTTAGCAGCATTTCCAATATTCTTTATATTATTATTTTCATTGGCCTTACGTGCGCGAACACACAAACACACACACAAACACACACACATACACACACACACACACACACACACACACACACACACACACACACACACAAACAAACAAACAAACGAACGAACGAACGAACGAACAAACAAACAAACAAACAAACAACAACAAACAAACAAACAAACAAACAAACAAACACATACAAAAACAAGCAAACACACAGCATTATATATCACTGCCTGACTATTCAGTTCTCACTGACGATTATTTTTTTCATTATCTTTACGCACCATATTCATTCTTAGCATTATGTTTGTGATTCACGTCCGTAATTCATCCACACCAACAATGGATAAATACCTGCGGCTTAATCTTAATTCACATTCCTTGTTTTGTATTTTCCGCTCGATTAACAAGATAAATTATGTAGCGGAGAGCCGGAAGGTTACACGGAAACGGGGATTTTGCTGCGAAAAGCGGGGGCGCTGTTGTGTTTTCTCTCTTCTCTTCTCCTCCTCGTTCTTCTTATTTTCTTCTTCTTATTTTTTTTTCTTTCTTCTTCTTCTCTTTCTTCTTCTTTTCTTCTTCTTATTATTATTATTATTTTCTTTCTTCATCTTCTTTTCTTCTTCTCTTTCTTCTTCTTTTCTTCTTCTCTTTCTTCTTCTTTTCTTTCTCTTTCTTCTTTCTTCTTCTTTTCCTCTTTTCCTCCTTCTCTTTCTTTTTCCTCATCTACTACTACTACTTTTACTTCTCATTAGTCTTCTTCTCCCTTTTCTTCCATTCTTTGTTGTTTCTCCACTCTCCTCTTCCTCCTCCTCCTTCTTTCTTCTTCTTCTTCTTCTTCTTCTTTTCTTCTTCTCTTCTTCTTCTCCTATTCCGTGTTGTTCTTCCTCTTTACTTTTTATCCTTCATTATATTTTTTCGTATTCATCTTTTTCACCATTTAATTTCTCCTCTTCATTTTATTTATTTATTCTCACCTTTCCTCTTCTTCTTTCATCATCTAGACCGTCCTCGTATCCTTCCTTGTATTTCCTTTTTTTTACTATTTTCTTCTTCGTCTTCACTTGCGTAATAGCCTCATTTTGGTTCATTTGTTACATAACCTTCTTAATGGCTCATTAGGTAAGTTCTCAACTCTTCCCTTTGCCTCTCTCTTCCTCCTGCCATTCCTCCCACTCCCCTTCCTCCTCTCCTTCTCCCTCTTCCTCCCCTTCTCTTCCTCCCTTCCCTTTTCCTCCCCTTCTCTTCCTCCCTTCCCTTTTCCTCCCCTTCTTTAGCTTTTTTCCTCTTCTCCCTTCCCTTCCTCCTCTCCCTTTTCCTCCCCTTCCCTTCCTCCTCTCCCTTCCCTTCCTCCTTCGTCCTCATTCCCCCTTTTCTTTCCCATCTCCCCTCCTCCGTTTTCTCCCTCTCCCTCCTTCCCTTTTCCCCCCACTTCTCTCCTCCCCTCCTTTCCCCTCGCTCCGCTTCCTCCCCTCTTTCTTTTCTCCTCTTCTTCCCTCTTCCCTCCTCCCTTCTTTCTCCTCCCCTCCTCCCCTTCTTCCCCCTCTCTCCTCTTCCTCCCCCAACACACCATTATATAATACTTAAGTCACGTAATGAACCATTAGATTCCTCTTAACGCCCACAACAAAACCAAATCAGCGCAGGTGTTTCCCACGCTTTATTTACCTCATTTTTTAATGAATGTATACTTATTCTCAGTCCTCCTCCTCCGTATTCCTCTCTGTTTTCCTTCTTCTTTTAGTCTTTCGTTGTTCCATTTTTTTTCTTCATTTCTCTCCTTTTCTCTCCCCTTCCCTCTTCCCTTCCTTCACCCTGATTACCACCCTTTCTTCCTCCTATCTCCTTTCTCCCTCCCTCCCTCCTTTCCTTCTACCTCTTTCCTTCCCTTCACCCTCCTTCCCACCCTTTCTTCCTCCTATCTCCCTTCTTCTTCCCCATCCTTCCCACCCTTTCTTCCTCCTATCTCCCTCCCTCCCTCCCCTCCTCCCTTCCTCCCTCCCTACCTTCTCCCTCCTCCCTCTCCCCCCTCCCTCCTTTCCTCAAGGTCGTCGGACGGAACCTGAGACGAAAGGAAAATAATAATATTCATTAATTATGCATGAGTCCATTAAGGTATGATATTAATATTCTTCCTGGATAGTGTTAATGTAAGTTGACACGGTGGTGGAGCGGTAGGGAGGGGGGGGGGAGGCGATGAGGTGGGTTTTTTTTTTTTTCAGTCGTCACATAAGATTTGGGAAAGCAGCGACCTCTCTATGTGGGTGTATTATTTTCATTTCTCAAAGGTGTATGCTATTTTTTTCTATATCAATTGTCATGGTTAGAATAAGGGTTTGACATACTCCTCACTCCTTCTTCACACACACACACACACACACACACACACACACACACACACACACACACACACACACACACACACCACACACTCTCTCTCTCTCTCTCTCTCTCTCTCTCTCTCTCTCTCTCTCTCTCTCTCTCTCTCTCTCTCTCTCTCTCTCTCTCTCTCTCTCTCTCTCTCTCTCTCTCTCTCTCTCTCTCTCTCTCTCTCTCTCACACACTCCACACACACACACACACACACACACACACACACACACACACACACACACACACACACACACACACACACACACACACACACACACACAGTCATATTGTAATCTATATGTGTTTTACATAAAATTAATTAGATATTCTTATTTGTTATTTGTCGTGGTCTATCATTGGTTTCATTTATTTCATTACAGGTAAGAAAACTCATCAAAAGGGAACCAGCTTTAAGGTGAACAATGCTGTGTAAATGCAGGTAAAGTTCATTTATAGAATTTTTTAAAAATTCTTTGAAAGATGTCGAAATATGTCTTTCAAGCATATACAAAGTACTAACATTCAGAGTTTCACACTGGTAAAATGCAGCTACGAATATATATTTTTTCTTTCTTTTTAAACACTATTTTAGAATTACCAATTATACATTTTATGGAAGATATCCAACAACAGCGTAAATAAACAAATTTCGATTCCCTCGCTTTATCGTCGCCATCAAGATAAACAGTCGCGGCAGCCATCATGGTGATCATATTAGTAATAATGGCCGTAAAGAGGATAATAATACCATTTCCAAAGATAAATATGATGGCGATTATAAAAGCAACAGTGATAAATGTCTTGATAGGAATTTGAAAATCTTATTTAGATTTTGTTCATGCAGCCTGTAAACAAATATTAACATGGAGTAATAAGAATATGCTAATAGATAATTGACATGACTTTGCAAAAGTAATTTTCTGAAGTAATTGACTCTCTTTAGCTGGCTTTTAAAAATATGTCATCAGATCGAGGATATCAAAATGAAATACGAAATTCAGTAAGAAAAAACAATTAAAAACACAAACATGGAAAATAATACAACAGACTAGTAGCCACCGACGTATCCATAACAAGTAACTTGAAAAAAAGTAAAATATTTAAGGAAATACATATGTCTGAGTAAACTTTTAAATGTAAAAATAAAATAAAAAAATATAGAGGAAATTTGTGAAATATTAAGTAAATCTAAACATGACAAATAAATTAACCTTAAGAAAATCCTTTAGATATTAGGGAGTTCCATAAGATCAAACCTAAAAAAAAAAAATAGAGAAAGTTATTAAATCAAGTAATGAATCGAACAAAATGAAAAGCTAAAATACATATAAGGAAAATTCGTAGACTTCAACCAAAGTGCATTTAAGGACATTGGCGAAATATGAAAAGAGATGATTATTGGCCACGTCTCCCAGCGGCGAGCCAGATGCCAGTCCTTGGAGAGAAGAGCATGATAATAACCAGTGGCAGACGTTTCATCAATCACTGTGTTTCGGCCGGACTGCCATAGAGGGACGCGGAGAGAGAGGGGAGGCGGAAGCAACGGAGGAAGAAAAAATCGGGAGACAGGAGGAAAGGGGAATAAAGTGGAGAGAGAGAGAGAGAGAGAGAGAGAGAGAGAGAGAGAGAGAGAGAGAGAGAGAGAGAGAGAGAGAGAATGGAGGTGGGGAAGGGCGGTGAGAAGGTGAGTGGTATAAGAGAGAATAGGGAGCAAAATGTGAAAGATAAAAGGATAAAGGAGACAGATAAGAGGGATGTAGAAAGGAGAATAGGAAGAGAAAATCAGAATCGAAGTTCAAAGAAAAAGGGAGAAAGAAGTAAAAGAATAAGTCAGTCATTCGGTCAGTTAGTCACACAGTCAGTCAGACGCGAAACAAAAAGAGAGAGAGGGGGGGGGGGAGGGAAAGAGATTGAGACTGAGAAAATAAACAGGTCGTCCCCTTAAGCCATTTCAAAATGACTCCAATGATGCATCACCAAATAACTCGCAAAAAAGGACATCATCCATCGAGCCAACCCACCAATTGCAACCTGTAAAATCGAGACACATTTCAATATTGCAAAAGAAAATTACATCCCTCGCCAAAGACAGGAGACGGAAAGGGGAGATTAGAGAGAGCAAAAAAATATCACTTTCATTTCAAACGGATAAAAAAAAAAAAAAAAAAAAACAGAGAAGAGGTGTCTCTCAGCCTATCCAGAGGGCGGGTCCTTCCCTCCCGATAGGTGATAGAGGCGGGCGTGCGGGCGTGCGGGCGGGCGTGGGTCATCGCAGCCATCGATCCATCAACGAATCGGGGCCACCCACCTAGCCGCCCGATCAAGGAGGCTTTCGGAGGCTTCGTAGGAAGGGGGGTGGGGGAGGGAGGAGGGGGGGAGGGATCAGAGAGGTCCTCTGTCACTTTCATTCACCTGCCGTTTCTTGTTCTTTGTTCTTGGTTTGGTGTTATTTTGATTACCTTTCGTTTTCCTTTGTCTTCTTTTCTTTCTTAATGTTATTCCGTTCTTAACACACACACGCACGCACGCACGCACGCACGCACGCACGCACGCACGCACGCACGCACGCACACACACACACACACACACACACACACACACACACACACACACACACACACACACACACACACACACACACACACACACACACACACACACATATATTATACAGATATAGATAGATAGATAATTAGACAAATAAATAGATACAGATATAGATATAAATAAATGAATAAATAAATATAGATAAGTAGATAGATAGATATACAGATGGATAAAGACATAGATATAGATATAAAGTATGTACGGTTCAGCATATATCAAACTTGTTATTACTATTCTCTCATGACTCAAGTCAATCACGGCTGTGATTATCGACAAAGGCATAATTACACTCCTGAATCCGAGCCATTTATAAAGAACAAAGATTCCTGAAGAGCGGGATCTATTCCAATGATTACTTGCCCGATCATGATTGCATATTGTTTGCGATTCAGACGTACATTATCATGTGTAATCGTAATGTAATTATAATTATAATTATTTCTGGTTTAGAGGTATCCTGTACATACATATATGCATACACGGTTAGTGAATAGTTACGGGTTCTGTGTGTGTGTGTGTGTGTGTGTGTGTGTGTGTGTGTGTGTGTGTGTGTGTGTGTGTGTGTGTGTGTGTGTGTGTGTGTGTGTGTGTGTGTGTGTGTGTGTGTGCGTGTAT
>NC_051401.1:42630739-42638239 GCF_015228065.2 Penaeus monodon | reverse complement strand
AGGGAGAGAGAGAGAAAGAGAGAGAGAGAAAGAGAGATGAGGAATGGAAGAGACGCAAAAAAAACATACAAATAATAAAGCAAATATTGCGGTAAGAAAACGGAGACGCAAAAGGACACCGAAGAAAGGTGAAGAAATAAATAGAAGAATTATGAAGAGGATTTATGACGTCTCGTTTGTCAACTAAGAAAAAAACGAAAACGCCGAAATAAAATAGGAAAAGATAAAGTGAAATATGAAAAAAATGGATAAAGAGATGATGGAGAAAGAGATGATGAAAAGATGGGATAAAAAGCGAATGAAATTATTAATAAATGAGATAAAGCGAATGAGATGTTGAAAATAAATGGGAATAAGATAAAAAAAAAAAAACACTGAACGAACCTAATTAACAGTAACACGAACCTTGAGAAAAATAATAAAAGGAGGAATAGAAATAAACTCAGATTAGGGGATGGAAAAGAGAAGTAAAAAGGGTTAATAAAAAGACAAATAATAAAGATAGTATCGATCCGTAGCTGCAGTAAGAAGATGAGGAAAAATAAAACGTAGAGAGAAGAAGAAAATGCATGAGCACGATAATGAACGAGTGGGATAGGAGGGAGGGAAGAAGAAGAAAAAGAAAAAGAAGAAGAAGACGACGAAGAAGAAGAGAGGAAAAGAAGAAGAAGAAAAGAAGAAGAAGAAAAAGAAGAAGAGGAGGAGGAGGAGTAGGAGCAGGAGGAGGGGGCATTCATAGAAAGAAGGAGGGGGGGAGGGGTACTTCCTATCTGGGCATGACAGCTAACCGGGTAAAGGACTGGCATTTACTATGATGATGGTTTAATTAAGCAGGATCCTTTCGGGTATAGTTGGTATGGGGGGGCGGGGGGGCGGATTTGGGAATGTGGGTATTGAAGCCAACGGATGGGGAGGAGGAAGGAGAAGGATAAAGAGGAGAGAGAATAATAATAATAAGAGGAGGAGCAGTAGTAGAAGAAGAAGAAGAAGAAGAAGAAGAAGAAGAAGAGTAGATAGAGGAGGAGGAGGAGGAGTAGGTCAGTCCAGTGAATTATATAATGCAATCAGGGGTAGGGAGGCGACTGGATGAGAGGAGGAGACAAAGAAAAGAATGAGAAAAATGCGGAGACACGGGAATAAGCAAGAAGAGGTTGGGACAAAAAAGGCGACTTGCTCCCCTATTGCGAGGTTTACGAGAAATAAATGTGGATTAAACATGGGGACAGAGGCGTTGAAGGAGAGAGAGAGAGAGAGAGAGGAGAGAGAGAGAGAGAGAGAGAGAGAGAGAGAGAGAGAGAGAGAGAGAGGAGAGAGAGAGAGAGAGAGAGAGAGAGAAGAGAGAGAGAGAGGAGAGGAGAGAGAGAGAGAGGAAGAGGAGAGAGGAAGAGAGAGGAGAGGAAGGATGAAGAGGTAGGGGTAGCTCAAGAAGATTTCAAAAGAGTAGAGGAGTCGAAGAGAGTGGGGTGTAGGTTGAAAAGGTTGAGGAGCATGTGAGAGCATGGGATTGGGGGGAGGGGGTGAAGAGGGAGGGGAGGAGGAAGGATTTGAGAGAGGGGGGGGGAGGGGGTTGTCAAGAGATGCCAGTTCGAAAAACCTGTTTAGTATGCAGGACAGCCTCGAAAGCTAGCACGTACGGCGCCGGCTGTTTTATTATTCCATTCTCTCGCGGGAGTTATTTGATTATTAGTGGATTGACCCGATCTTGTGTGATTTGTAGGGGGTTGGAAGGAGGGCATAGGGGGGAAGAGAGAAAGAGGGAGGAGAGAAGAATGGAGAAGGAAGTAGGGGAGAAGAGAGAAAGAGGGGAGGAGAGAAGAATGGAGAATGAAGGAGGGGGTTGGAAGGAGGGGGATAGAGAGAAAGAGGATGGAGAGAAGGGGAGAGAGTGAGGGGGGGTGGAAGGAGGGGCATAGGCGAGAAGAGGAGAAGAGTGAAAGAGGGAAGGAGAGAAGAACAGGAAGAGGGAGAAGAATAGAGAAAGTAAGGGGAAAATGGGGAGAAAGGAGAAGACAGAAAGGAGAAAAGGAGAGATAGGAAAAAAATGGGAGAGGGATAAGGAATATTGAAAGTGGAAGAAAGGGAAGGATAAAAATGGAGGGGTAAGGAGTAAGAAAATGGAGAAAAGAAGAAAGAGAGAAAGGAGAAAGAAGAAAACAAGAATAGGAAGGGGAGTGGAAAAAAAAGAAAGGAAAAAGAGGAAGGGAGAGGAAGGGAGAGAAAGAGGGAGAAGGAAATACTAATAATAAGAAAAGACGGAATGTTCATCACCAAAGTGAGACGTCCTTATTACGTCCGTATTTTTCGGTACCACATTTCCGCAACAGAATTCCCTCCCGCCCGATTTCAAAACATTTTGTATTATTCCTTAAATCTCGAGGAATAAGAGAAAAGAAAATGAGAAAATGAAAGCGGAGACAAATCCAAGTTGATGTACTCTACAGCGGTCACGGCGGGTGAATTATGTACACAATTATGTAAATCCCTCCTGACGTGTAAACAAAAAGGAGGGGAGGGGGGGGGGGGGTAAAGAGGAGATGGGGGAGGGAGGGAGGCAGGGAGGGATGGGAGGGAAGGAGGAGGGGAGCGAGGGAGGGAGGAGGGGAGGGAGGGAGGGTGGAAGGGAAGGAGGGAGGGAGGGGAGAGAAGGAGGGAGAGAGGGATGGAGAAGAAAGATGAAGAGAAGGGAAGTGGAGAGAAAGAAGGTAGCAGGGAGGGAGGGAAACGAGAGAGGATGGGGAGAAGGAGATGAGGAGAGGGACAAGAGGAGAATAGCAGAAAGAGAAGGAAGAGGAATAGGGAGAGGATGCTAGAAAAAGATTACCCCCCCCCCCCGCGCCTCCCGAACCTCATGGCGGTGAGTGCATAAACTGATGTATTTTCTTCCTCTCCAATTTCTCATATTTTTTCTTCTCAGATTTTTATTTATTTATTTTTTCTTCATTTTAATCCCTTTTGATATTTTTTCCTCCTTTTAGTACCATTTTCCTGAGGGTTCATATTTTTCCCTTTGTATTTTTGCATTTGATTAATTTATATTTCTTACCGATTATTTTTCGCTTCGTTGTGTGTATTGGTATTTTTTCCTTTTATTTTTGTCTTTGTTTTTTTGCCTCCTTGTCTTTTCTTTATTTGTTATTACTCATTATTTTATGTTAAAAGTGCCCATCTTTTTCATATATTTTCTTCGCCTTTCACTTCTAAATTATCATTATAACCCAAGCTTTTTCTTTTTCTTTTTCTTTTTCTCTCTCTATTTTCTTCCTCTCTGTCTTCTCCCACTCTTCACCCCCCCCCCCCACCATTCCTAATCTACCCTCCTTCACTCCATCATCTTCCCCTCCCTCTCATTTTACTCTATTCTTCTTCACATGCAAATTTCTCCTCTTCTAACCCTCCCACACACCTCCTCACCGCCCCTCCCTCCTCCCACCCACCTCCTCAACCCCATCCCCCCTTCCATCCACCTCCTTCCTCCCCCCTCCCTTTCCAACTCTTCATTCCCCCCCCTTCCACCCACCTCCTTACCCCCTCCCTTCTACCTCCTCACTCCTCTTCCCACCCACCTCCTCACCCCCCTTCCCCCCACCTCCTTGCCCCCCCCCCCCACTATCACCTCCCAACCAGACCCCCCCTCGAGCCACCCACATGCCGTTAATGGCCGCTTCTGACCTACCTTGTGTGAACTCGCCAAAGGTCAAAGGTCATTTGCATAGGACAAGCATGAGCCGCCGGAGTGGGGGGGGGGAGGCAGGGAAGGAGGAAGAAGAGGAGGAGGAGGATTTGGAAGAGGAAGAATAAGAAAAGAAAAGAACAGGAGGAGGAGCAGAAGAGAATGGAAGAAAAGGGTGAGGAAGAGGAGGAGGTGAAGAAGAAGGAGAAAAAGGAGATGAAGATAAATAGGCAGGAGGTGAGCAGAGAGGGGAGAGGGGAGAGGGAAGGAGAAAGGAGGGAAGAAGGGTAGAAGAAGGGAGGGGGCACACGGACGGGGAGAGGGAGGGAGGGGGAGGGAAGAGAGGAAGGAGAGAGAGAAAGCCACGGAAGTGCAGTAAGCAATTAATTAACATTTTGTGCTTCCTACGGTGTTTATGAATGAGGAAGGAGGGTAAGGAAGGTGTGGGGAGAGAAAGAGAAAGAGAACGAGGAAGAGAGAGAACGAGAAGGAGAGAGAACGAGAAGGAGACAGAGCGAGAAGGAGAGAGAGCGAGAAGGAGAGAGAACGAGAAGGAGAGAGAACGAGAAGGAGAGAGACGAGAAGGAGAGAGAACGAGAAGGAGAGAGGACGAGAAGGAGAGAGGACGAGAAGGAGAGAGGACGAGAAGGAGAGAGAACGAGAAGGAGAGAGGACGAGAAGGAGAGGAGCGAGAGGAGAGAGAACGAGAAGAGAGAGGACGAGAAGGAGAGAGAGACGAGAAGAGAGAGAACGAGAAGGAGAGAGAACGAGAAGGAGAGAGGACGAGAAGGAGAGAGGACGAGAAGGAGAGAGGACGAGAAGGAGAGAGAACGAGAAGGAGAGAGGACGAGAAGGAGAGAGAACGAGAAGGAGAGAGGACGAGAAGGAGAGAGAACGAGAAGGAGAGAGAGCGAGAAGGAGAGAGAGCGAGAAGGAGAGAGAGAGAAAAGAGAAAGGAAGAAAAGAGGAGAAAGAGAAGAGGAGAGAAAGGAAGAGAGAAAGAGAAAGAAAGAGAGAAAGAGAAAGAAAGGGGGAAAAAGGGGAAAAAGAGAAAAAAAGAGAAAGAAAAAGAGAAAGGAGGGAAAAAAGGGAGAGGACAGAGAAGGAGAAGAGAGAGAGAGAGAGAGAAGAGAAAAAAGGGGAGAGAGAGAGAGAAGAAAAGGGCAAAAGAGAGGGGAAGAGACGAGAGAGAGAAAGAGAGAGAGACAGAGAGAGAGAAATGGAGGCAACAGACAGACAGAAACAAGGGTGGGGGCGGGATAGGGAACGTATGTGAAAAAGAGAAACTGGCAGATAAGAAGAGTGAATAAAAAGAAAAGTGATTATGGAGGAAGCATAGAAAAAAAAAAAAAAAAAAATATATATATATATTGATACGATAAAACCGACGACGAAGAACGTGAGGAAGAAGAAAAAGGAAGGGAGAGAAAAAGGATGGGTAAAGATAGGAAAAAAAAACTATGAACGGTGAGCGAACAGAAAGAAGATAAAAAGGAATAAGAATGAGTAGAGATAAAAAGGGAAAGGAGAAAGATGATAAACTAATAGAGACGAAGAGAATTATGGAAAAAAAAACTAAAGAAAGTTAATGAAAAGAAACGAAGATAAAGAAAAAAAAAGCAGAGGAGAATGGAAAAAGGCCCATGAATCAGTTGAAAGATGAAAAAAACGAAAAGAAAAAAAGCTAGAGACAGAAAGAAAGAATAAAGATGAAAGAATAGAGACAAAGAATAAGGAGAAAGATGAACGAATAGAGACAAAGAGAAAGAAGAAAAAATAAGGAATAGAGAGACAAAGAGAAAGAAAAAAGATGAACAAATAGAAAGACAAAGAGAAAAAAAAGAAAATTAAGGAATAGAGAGAGAAAGAGAAAGAAAGAAAGATGAATAGAGACAATGATAAAAAAGGAACAGGATGAACAAATAGAGATATGAACAGACCAGTGACACAGTCAGCCCCTCCTTGGTTCCTTGTACTTGTTTGTAGTTGCCCGCTGTACTTTCTTGGACCTCCTTGTACTCTGCTGTGATGTCTTGTAGCCTTTTACACCCCTGGGTAATTATTTTTCTTTGTATTTTGGTCGACAAAAAGTTCAAGAGGAATACTGTGATTGTAAATTTTCATTTTGATTCATGTTGGTATCCGTGGCTAGCGATGTATTTTTAAATTCGTTGCGGTTATGAAATATTATTTTTGAACTTGCAAACGCATCGGGTAGACGGTATCGAGATCTTGAATAGATATTTCTTGAAGTAACGTACCCTAATTGTAGACAGCTTTCTTGGTTTCAAAAACGGTTAAGGTAGAAATAGCGTGTGGGGTTAAGATTAATACCCGTACCTACCAGAACAATACCTTTGGTACGCATAAGTCTTAGGGTGTAGGTCATGTACCTTGATACCCACGACAGAGGTTTAAGACTCTCCGTTTGTGCTGCCTTTCCCTTCGTTCCAGTCTTGGTTGCTCTTTCTTTTCCTCCTGTCTTCTGTTTTCATATTTCGTATTTTTTTTCCATGTCCCTTTCCTTCTCCTGTTCTTCCTTCCCTTCGTTTTTTTTTTTTCTTTCTTTTTTTTCCCAACTCCCTCTCTTTCTTTCTCCTTGAATTCCCTTTCTCCCCTCTTACCCCCTCTTTCTTTCTCTTTCGATTCCCTCTTCACTCTCTCAAAACTCTTTCTCTCTGAATTCCCTCTCTTCCCCTCTCCTCTCCCTCACCTCCCGTCGCACCCTCACTCTCCTCTCATCCTGTCTTTCACTCTCCTGCCAGCGTACAAACACCCCCCGCCTGCACTGATCACCCGTGTGTCTCTTTGGCATTAGACTAACAACTCGAGGTGGTCGGCTCCGTCAGCATAGTCCTCGTCAAACTCTCCCCTTCTCTCTCCCCACTCACCGCCCACCTTTTCTCCCCACTCACCACCCACCTTTTCTCTCCACTCACCGCCCACCTTTTCTCCCCACTCACCATCCACCTTTTCTCCCCACTCACCACCCATCTTTTCTCCACACTCACCACCCACCTTTTCTCCCCACTCACCATCCACCTTTTCTCCCCACTCACCACCCACCTTTTCTCCCCACTCACCACCCACCTTTTCTCCCCACTCACCACCCACCTTTTCTCCCCACTCACCACCCACCTTTTCTCCCCACTCACCACCCACCTTTTCTCCCCACTCACCACCCACCTTTTCTCCACACTCACCACCCACCTTTTCTCCACACTCACCACTCACCACCCACCTTTTCTCCCCACTCACCACCCACCTTTTCTCCACACTCACCACTTACCACCCACCTTTTCTCCACACTCACCACCCACCTTTTCTCCCCACCCGCGGGAGTGTCAGGCAACGGACCACCCACTACCATGCGAAAGTTCGACCCCCCCCCCCCCTCCCCCTCCCGACTGGTAGCTGTGTCCGATCGTCTATTACAAGTAGCTCTCCCGAAACCGCCTGTGTGTGTTTGTTTCGGGCGCGCTTACATGGGTACGGGTTTGCAAGGCGTGTTATTGCCTCTGTCGCTCTCCTGTTTTATACCTTTCTTTCTTTCTTTCTTTCTTTTTGTCTCTGTCTGTTTCTGTGCCTGTTTTTTTTTTTTTCTTTCTTTCTTTCTTTCTTTCTTTCTTTTCTTTCTCTGTTTGTCTGTTTGTCTCTCTCTCTCTCTGTCTGTCTGTCTCTCGGTTTCTCTCTCTATCTATCTATCTATCTATCTATCTCGCTCTTTCTTTCTTTCTCTTTCTTTTTCTTTCTGTCTGTTTCTCTCTCACTCTCTTTATCACACATGCCGAACCAAGTGACTTACATGACAGACCACCCAGTGGGCAGAC
>NC_051401.1:42610739-42618239 GCF_015228065.2 Penaeus monodon | reverse complement strand
AGAAAGGGGAAAAAAAACGAGAAGTAAATGTTATTTTCTTCCTTTTTTATATCTCTTGTTAGTGATATGGATGTGTTTTTACTCCGTTGGAATCATTAATGTGTCAAAACATGGTATTGGGTTCGTTGCAAACGTGTGTATTCAAAAGCCACGTACAAATTGAACGCGGAAGGAGAATGTATAGATAGATATAGATAGATAGATGGGTAGCTGTGACTGTGTATGTATATATATGAATATATATATATATATATATATATATATATATTATATATATATTGTTGTGTGTTTGTGTTGTTGTGTGTGTGTGTGTAGTGTGGGTGTGTGTGTGTGTCTGTGTGTGTGTTGTGTGTATGTATATGTGTGTGTGTGTGTGTGTGTGTGTGTGTGTGTGTGTGTGTGTGGGTGTGTGTGTGTGTGTGTTATGGATGGATGTGTGAATATATATATATATATATATATATATATATATATATATATATATATATATATATATATATATATATATATATAGTATAATCTTACTCGTGTCTTAGCGAAGCTGCAAGTCATCTTTGCCGGTTTCAAATCAGGCAAACAGGAGCTTTTTTCGTACCTGCTTCTGATATGTACTAATTACGCAAATGCAAAAGATAACCTTACATAAATACTTACATTACATACATATAAAATAGATAGATATAACGCCCTGAGGTACATAGACAGCGCCACATTCCTACATACTTTAGGCCTCTATAATTGAAGCTGAGATGGCCTTGGAAGAAATGTGGAATGTACAGGTTATCGACAACTTTTTGATTGGCAACTTTCACCTATCTTGACCTCAGGCGATGGTTAGCCCTTGCTTGACCTGGGTGCCTGCGGGAAAGGCTTGGCTGACTGCGATTGGCTGGTTCTTGTTGGCTTCTGTTGCATTCTCTCTCTCTCTCTCTCTCTCTCTCTCTCTCTCTCTCTCTCTCTCTCTCTCTCTCTCTAGTTTTCATTTTTTTCGCCCATTCGCTGTCGTTCTCTTCTATCTCGTTTCTCTCTTTCCTTTTCCCTCCCTCCCTCGCATCCTGTCCCTGTCCATCTCCCTCTCCCTCTCCCTCTCCACCCTCTCCCCTCTCCCTCTCCCTCCCTCCCCGTTTCCTTCTCCCTCTCTTGCCATTCCTCTCTACTATTTTCATTTCATACGCAATGACAATTAATATTTCTAAACTGGTTTTCATTGAAGGTCACACATTTGTACCTCCTAAAAATATTTCAGTTTACTTTTTCCCTACACACTGGATTTTTTTCTCCTCTTTTGTAAGCATTATCCAACCTTCTGTCTCGAATCGCACGTCACACAATCCATATACGACTACATCGCATGTCTCCTTCCCAACACCTTTCCACTTTAGGATATTCCTATAATCCCGCTGCCCCCTCCCCCCCCCCCCAAAAAAAAATCAATCTCTGTAAAGGAAGCCGAGTTGCATAATTGGCATGCACATGTCTCTAGTGATGTGTACATGACGTGTGTGATCGGTACGATATCTTCGTGTATGGTAGTACGAGCAGACCTCACTTGTGCTTCATACACGGGCTTCACAATGTCGTTGATGTACGATAATTCCCTCGTTAATAGTACGATGATTTGCAAAGGTGATTTTTCGAGCGTCGTACCCTATCGTGTTTTGTTTAGAGTTTTGTTAACTTCTTGTGATTAGTTAAGAAAAGAATACTACATATTCTTTTTTATGCCTAAGATAATATTGATTCCTTTTATTCGCTAATAAAGAAAAATATGTAAAAAGAATTAGGTAGATATTAAACGATTTTTTTTCAAGATTTAAATGTTCTAACCCAAGAATCTAATACGATCGGGAGATGTATGGGAGGAGGGTAGAGACCAGGGAGGGAGGGGGTAGAGGTTAGCGGGAGGGAGGGATAGAGACCAGGGGAGAGGGGAGGAGGAGACCAGGGGGAAGGGCTAGAGACCAAAGGGGGAGGGGGAGGGGGTAGAGACCAGGGGGGAGGGGGGAGGGTACTTCAAGGGGAAAGCTGCAGAGTCATTTTCTATTCAGCTGATTCGATTCTTGATTTTTATCCCGTGATTTCTGGACTGTCGCCTTTTCTCTCTCTCTCTCTCTCTCTCTCTCTCTCTCTCTCTCTCTCTCTCTCTCTCTCTCTCTCTCTCTCTCTCTCTCTTCCTTTCTTTTTCTTTCTTTCGTACCCCAGACTACTCTTTTTATTTTTGTTTGTTTAGTTCCTTTTTATGCTTCTTTTTGTTATTCGTTTCGTACGATTGTTTTTGGTTTTGTTATTTCTATATTGTTTTAAGGGTTATAGAGTCGTTTTAAGTTTGCTTTTTTCTTACGAAAGACCTTTTTTTTATTTATAAAGTCTATTTTTTCGATTTTACATGTTTGCTTGTTTAATATACATATGTGTGTGTGTGTGTGTGTGTGTGTGTGTGTGTGTGTGGTGTGTGTGTGTGTGTGTGCATTGGTCTTGCAGTGCAAACTTTCACTGAGTTGAAAATAACTAAATCAAAAATATTTTCCCACCCAGCTGAAACAATTCACATTATATAAATATATTTTAGTATTATATATATATATATGATTCGGATAAAGCAAAAAAGAATATGCATATTGTTTATCACAGAAATTTTCCTAGAAAAAAAGTGATACCTGTTTTTTTTTTTTTTTTTTTTTTTTTTTGCTTTTTCATTTTTCGATATCGCAGTGTTGCCAGATAATGAGCTTTTTTTTTTACGCCTCCCTGATATATGTTCATGTTCTTCCACATGGCGCGCAGAACCTCCCCATGACCCCCGTGTTAGTGTGCCAAATTAAGTATAATAATTTAGTGGCACTTTTTAACGGCTAACTTACCAGGACGAACCACCCACGTCAGCAGAAATTCGAAAATAAATATGGATAAGAATGGCTTATGAAAAAAAAAGGTCGAGGGAGAAAGGTAAATTGATTGCGTCATGAAAAAAAAAAATAATAATAAAAGTAAAGGTTTTTGTAGGTGTTATTAGTCTTAATTCCCTATTGTATGGAAAATATGATGTAATTGCAAAGGGAAAAGTATTCTCTAATACCATACCGTCCCTTGCTCTCTTTATGATTTCGTAATTAAGGTGATTAGTGTAATTATTTCAAATTAATTGGCGATTTGGAGAGGATGACATTAGCGCGGATGTAGGTCAGTGTCATACCTATTGCATAGATTGCATGGGTAGTGATCGTTGTTGCAAGTATGAAATAATGTTGATAAAGGTAAAGAGAAAAGCTTCCACCCTCAGTGAATGCGCCTTTATTGGTTACCGAACCATTAGTAGTGATGGTAGTAGTGTTGTTATTATTATTGCTATAATTACTATAATTAATGTTATTGTTATTATTATGTTATCATTGGGGGAAAATGGTATTTTGGCTTATTGTTTTTATCTTTAATGTTATTGTTATTATTTATTATTATTATTATTATTATTATTATTATTATTATTGTATCATTATCATTACCATTTCTATTATTATTGGTAATATTCACCATAATCAAAATGGCAATTATCACTATAACAAACATTTAAAAAAAAAATTGAGGTAAACCCAATCTCTTTTCTTTGCCTCCCACCGACCAACGCATTTCTCTGCCGAAGACATTTTGAGGTCCAGCAGCGGTTGTGCAGAGCGAACGAAGAAGTCTTTGATGTGTGTTGACTCTTGTGCATTTGGACACACGCACGCACACACTCACGCACATGCATGCACGCACGCACTAACACACACAAACACAAACAAACACACATACGAACAAACACACGAACACACACACGAACACACACACACACACACACACACACACACACACACACACACACACACACACACACACACACACACACACACACACACACACACACACACAAGAGAGAGAACCGACAGTATATGCCCAAAAGCGACTCGGGTTTTCTTACCGTAAACAGAGCGAAGTCAAAGCGAAGGCGGCGAGGCTGACGACGGCGAATTCAGACATCACACAGACATCCTTTTTAGGGGACGTTTGTGTAGTATCTTCGGTCTTATCTCCGGCCGCCATTAAAGGAGATAAGAGATAAGAGTGGACGTTCGGGTGCATGCAATTGGTCTTGTTTTCTTTGTGGGAAGGAGGGTGATGGGGAAAAAGAGATAGGGAGGGAGGGAGAGAGAGAGGAGGAGAGGGAATAGAGAGAGAGAGAGAGACAGAGAGATAGGGAGACTGACTGACTGACTGAGCTCAAGATACATTTTTTCTTCTTTTCTTTCTTCACATATCATTCTTTCTTTTAGGAATATCAAAGAAGGTAATCGAGAAGGAAATTAAGAACAAGTGAAAAAACAGATCAACGAATGCGAGACAAAAAGGAAGGGTTAAATGGGAGAAAAACGGGCTGAAGCAAAGGTGATAGCGAAGGATGTAAGGAAGGGCGTAATTGACCTCGAGTTCATAAGCATTTTCATCCCTATAGCTTTGGGAGGATGACAGACATACGAGACGCACTCAAAAAAAAAAAGAAAAGAGAGAAAAGAAAAGAAAAGAAAAAGAAAAATAGTTTCGCCATTAACATTGAATAGAAAAAACATTTCACTGAGTTATAAGTATTAGATGTCATTTTCTTGTCGTAATATATATGCTGTTACCGATATTGGTAAATACAATTTTATTCAGCATTGTAGTGATTACAGCCTAATACATTATCTCCATTGCCTTTCTCTTTTACACAATATACATTTTTGTTGATATACGAAGTTAGAATATCAAAATATAGAAATATGAATCAAGCTTTGAAAAAGTAAAAGTATTTAGACGAATATTCTATATAGATTAATGTATAAGTATTATTTATATGATTCCTTCTTATGTCTTCGATCATAACTTTGGATTGTATTAAATGACCTTTCGAGTTCATTGCGCATGATCTGTATACTCATCTTAAGTAAATGCTTGATAATGTCATCAGAATTCCTGCTATTTCATCCTCAGCCTTTTCTGTTGGCTTTGTTTATTTGTTGATTTGTTGATTCTCTTATTTTATGCTCTTTCTGCTCTTTTTGACTCTTATCTGTATTACTTCTGTTTCAATTTTTTGTTGTTCTTTTTTCTCCTGTTCGTCTTATTCCTGATTTTTGTACTTCTTTCTCTTTCGCCTCCTCTTGTTCCCCCTCCGTTTCATAATTTTCTTGTCTACCCCTCCTACTTCTCTTCCCCTTCTTTTCTTCCTCTTTCATTTCATTTCTTCTTCTCCAACTACTTCCTGCTTCCCGCTTTCTTCCAAGTCTTTTCCGACGTTTCTTTCTCTATCTACCTCTTTCTTTTCTTCTTCTAAATCTTCTTCCACCTATTCCTTTCTTTCTCCCATCTTTCTCCTCCTTTTCTAATGTTCTTCTCCTTCTTCTTCTTCTACTTCTTCTTCTCCTTCTTCTTCTTCTTCTTCTTCTTCTTTCTTCTTCTTCTTCTTCTTTTATTCTATTTGTCTTCTTTTCTTCTGTCTTCCTTCGTCTGCCTCCCGTGTCCCCCTGTGCCCGGTGTTTACCCGAGAGCGTTGGGTACATATTTTTTTCCTTGTATTCCTCATTCTCTCTCTCTCTCTCTCTCTCTCTTTCTCTTTCTCAATTTCTCTTTCTTTCTCAACCTCTCTTTCTCTTTCTCCTCTCCTCCCCCCCCTCTCTCACTCTCTCTCTTCTCACCTCTCTTCTCTGCCCTCCTCCTCCTCTCCTCTCTCTCTCTCTCTCTCTCTCTCTCTCCTCTCTCTCTCTCTCTCTCTCTCTCTCTCTCTTCCACCTATCTCTCTTCTCATCTCTCTCTCTCTTTCGTTCCTCTCTCTCTCTGTCTCCTCTCTCCATTCTCTCTATCCTCTCTCTCTTCTCTCACGCCATCATCTCCGTATCCTCTCAACTACCCTTCTTTGCTCTCTGTTATCTCCCAATCTACCATTCCTTCTCTCCCGCCTCTTCCATCCTTCACTCCCTTCTGCCCCATCGGCTATCCATCCTTCTCCTCATCCCCTTCCCCCATTTCCCTTCTCCCCTCCTTATCATCCTCTCCCCTCTATCCCCCGCTCCTTTATCCTTCCCCCCCTCCCTTCCTTCTTCCCTCTTCCCTTCCCTCCTCCCCTTGTCCCCTGCTCCCTTATCCTTCCCCTATTCCCCTCCCCTCTCCCCTAACCCCCCTTTCCCCTAACCCCCCTTTCCCCTAACCCCTCTTTCCCCTAACCTTCCTCTTCCCCCCCCTCCCTACCTCACGATTGCCGCCTGCAACTTCCATATCAGGAAGACGCACACACATACTCTCCCTCACACACACACACCTTACCACATAAGGCCTCTTGCCCGCCGAGAGAGGGATGCAAGAGCGTGCTAAGCTGCCCCGAGGATTGAGCAAGACAGTGCTAAGCCACGCGAAAGATCAACTCATAGAATATGCAAGGTGCGCGCGGGCAGGCTAATGTATATTGAGCGATATCTAAGTTAGATATCCAAATTCAGATGATTTGGGAGCGAATGTTAATCGAAATGCGGCAAAGAGGACGTAAAAAAACTGCCGGATTTGAAGGAAGAAAATTGTAATCAGTAATGCAACAGCAGACGGCAAGATCATTACTGAAGAATTTGCGCGAATCGAGAGAAAGTTTGTGTGGACGCGGTGAGTTCATCTCCGAAAATAAGTGCGTGTGCATGTTTGCATGTGTGTGTGTGTGTGTGTGTGTGTGTGTGTGTGTGTGTGTGTGTGTGTGTGTGTGTGTGTGTGTGTGTGTGTGTGTGTGTGTGTGTGTCTGCCTGTGTCCGCGTTGCTGTAATGAAATGTTATTAGAAGGATATGCACTCACACCAACGTACACACACATACACACACACACACACACACACACACACACACACACACACACCTCCCCCCCACACACATACACCTCCCCAGCCCCCCCCCCCCCACGCACACATACGCCTCCCCAGCCCCACCACACACACATCTCCCTCCCACACATACAAACACTACCTAACTCGCACACGCACACGCACTAGAACTCACGTATTGTTCCTGATAAAGGCTATAACCACCGGACTCACCATACCACAAAACACCATAAATAATAAGGTGCCTTCACCTGCCTGACCACGTGCGCTGGAGAATGCCAGTGTGGTGACATTTACGCAGGTGTGGTGATAATTCTGAGTCTGATGATGACCAATTTGAACTTCCTTCATCACCAATAATTAATTTTATCATTATTTACTTTGATTGCGATATGGTGATGAATATAGAACGTGAGGGATATGGTGATGAAGAAGAGTGTCATCAGCGATTAATGCGAACATTAAGATTCCCCGGTGAATACATTATTGATTACGTAAGCATCGGATGATTTGAAGAGAATAGTGATTAAAAACGAATTAAAAATCAGAGAGAATAAAAAATGCTAACTGCAGACTCGTACATCCTTCAGTTATGTAAAAGATGCTGGTTATTTTTTGCGAGATAAACGCA
>NC_051401.1:42575332-42600639 GCF_015228065.2 Penaeus monodon | reverse complement strand
CATACCTCTCACCCCTCCCCTCATACCCTCTCACCCTCCCCTCATACCTCTCACCCCTCCCCTCATACCCTCTCACCCCTCCCCTCATACCCTCTCACCCCTCCCCTCATACCCTCTCACCCCTCCCCTCATACCCTCTCTCCCCTCCCCTCATACCCTCTCACCCCTCCCCTCATACCCTCTCACCCCTCCCCTCATACCCTCTCACCCCTACCACCGACCCTATGTTAGCTCGTGCCCTCGAACGGGATCGTGAAAGTGATTGGTGCCGCTGTCCATCAAGCGTAAGGGAGGGGGAGAGAGAGGGGGGAGGGAGAGGAGAGGGAGGAGGAGGAGAGGGAGGAGGAGGAGGGTGAGGAGGAGGAGAGGAGGAGGAGGAGAGGAGGAGGAGGAGAAGGGGGAGGAGGAGGAGGAGAAGGAGAAAGAGAATGAGAATGAGAATGGAGGGAGGGCAAGGGGAGGCGGAGGAGGGGAAGGGAAGATAAAAAGGAAGAGGAGGAAAAGATTAATGAATGTGAACAGGGACGAGAGGAGGATAAAGGGAGAAGAGGAAGCGGGACAGGACGAGGGGAAGAATGGATGAGTAAAAGGAAGGTGGGGAGAGAATAAAGGAAAAAAGGAAAATTGGAAATAGGAATGTGAAGAAAGGAGAGAAGAGAGAATCGGAGAAATAGAACAGGAAAACCCTACGAGGTATGTGAGAGAGAGAGAGAGAGAGAGAGAGAGAGAGAGAGAGAGAGAGAGAAAGAGAGAGAGAGAGAGAGAGAGACAAGAAGAGGGGAGAGAGAGAGAGAGAGAGAGAAGAGAAGAGAGAAAAGGGGGAGAAAAAAGGGGAAAACCCCGCCGGGAGAAAGAAAGAAAGACAAAAATAGAAGAGAGAGAGAGAAGAAAAAGAAAGAGAGAAAGAGAGAGAGAAAAAAAAAAGAGAGAGAGGAGGGGGGGGGGGGGGGGAAGAGAGAGAGAGAGAGAGGAGAGAGAGAGAGAGAGAGAGAAGAATCGAAGAAGTCGAAGAAACTGAGAAGAGAAAAAACTAAAATAAAACAAAACGGTCAGATCATTTAAAAATCATGCAAATGAAAGAAAAATAAACTTACCGCGAAATAGAAGAAGAAGAAAAACACACACAAATAAAAGAAGAGAATAAAAAATTAAAAGAAAGAAGAAGGAAAAGAAAGAAGGAAGAAAAAAGTACAAAAAGAGAAAAGAGATCAAAAGACCCCCGGGAGGCCCGGGGAAAAAGGCGGGGAAAATCAACGGGTGCGGCTCGTGGTTTTTGCGTGGCCAAAACAGGAAGAGAATGCCATTCCTCCCTTTGATGACGGAGGAAAGGGCGAAGGAGGAGGGGGAGGGGGGGGGGGGGGGGAGGGGGGGGGGGAGGGGGAAGGGGGAGGGGGGAGGGAGGGGGGGGGGGGAGGGGGGAGGGGGAGGGGGAGGGGGGGGAGGGGGGGGGGGGAGGTGGAGGTGGGGGGGGGGGAGGGGTGGGGGTGGGGGGGAGGAGGGGGGAGAGGTGGAGGGGGGGGGGGAGGTGGGGGGGTGGAGGGGGGGGAAAGGGGAAAAAGGGGAAAAGAAAAAGGAAGAAGAAGAAAAAAGAAGAGAAAAAAGGGAAGAAAAGAAGAAGAAGAAAGGAAAAAGGGAAAAAGGAGGGGGGGAAAAGGAAAAGGAGGGGGAGGGGGGGGGAGGGGGAGAGGAAGGGGGAAAGGGGGAAATAGGGGGGAAAGGATAAGGAGGAAAAAAGAGGAGGAGGGGGGAAGGAGAAGATAAGACGAAGAGGGGGGAGAGGGAGAAAGTTGAAATCGGTTGGAGGAAGAAAATATGAACTGAGGAGGAAGGAAGAAGAGGAAAAAATGAAAGAGAAAGAGGATGGATGTTAAGAAAAAAAATAAGGTTAAAGGAAAAAAGATAAGACAAAAAAAAGATGGAAAAAAAAAATGTGGAAAAAGAAAAGGGGGGAGGGGGGGAGGAAAGATGAAAGGAAGGAAGATGAGGAGCAAGACAAAAACGAATAGAGAAAAGAAGTAGGCTGGAAGAAAGAAGAGAAAGGAGGAAATGAAACAAAGAAGTAGATGAAACAAAACCAAAAAGAAAAAAAAAGTGTATAATTATACAAGAAAAAGGAAACTGGATAGAAAAAATGAAAAAAAAAAAAAAAAAGGGGAAACTAAAAAGCAAAAGAAAAAGAAAAGGGGTTTTCTTTCTTAAATTAAAAAACAAAAAAGTCATTTCCCTTTTTTCTTTTTTTCATTTCTTTCATTCATTTCATTCTTTTTTTTCATTTCATTCTTCCCTTTTTTTCTTTTTTTTCATTTCATCCATTAATTTCATTCATTTTTTTCATTTCATTCTTCCCTTTTTTTCTTTTTTTTCATTTCTTTCATTCATTCCATCCATTCATTTCATTCATTTTTTTCATTTCATTCTTCCCTTTTTTTCTTTTTTTTCATTTCTTTCATTTCATTCCACGTTCTGGTCCTCTTTTACGGCCGTTTCTGTCATTGCAAGGTAATATGATTTATTTTTAAGGTGACTTTACGACTCTCGTTATTCTTTAGGGTAATTGTTAAATAATGGAGATAATTAGGGTTATTGTAATTAATGATAATGATGGTAATATTGTTCTTTTGTGTAATGATTATTGTTATAAGTATTGGCAGTTTATAGCCTCACTATCAGTATTAGTATTATCTTTTATTTCATTATCATTATTGTCTGCAGTTATTATTATTTATTATTAGCAATATTAGCATCGTTAATTATTATCAGTATTTTAATTTTTGATATTATTATTGACATCTATCATCAATATTATTCAACTGTTTTTTACTACGTTTGAAAAATTTTACTGCTGTTATTTTCATTATGTATTGGTAATGTTGTTGATGTCAATATGTAAAAAAAATACGTTGTATGATCATAGTAAAGGCGTCTAGATAACGCAAGTCTCTTTGTATATCTTATGCTTATGCCTTAAACGCTAAAATTATACCGAGATATTTCACGACTTTCCGAGCAGTCAGTTTTGAAAGCAAAGGACAAACATCAAGGAAAGTCATGTCACAACGTCACTGAACATTAGAATATTTCGTGCCTAGGATTTTTTTTTTCTTCTTTTTTTTTAGAATATTATGCCCACTTTTCTTTTTTGTGTGTTTTATTTACTGTTTTTTTTTTCTCTCTCCCTTATTTTCGAAATACAAGTCATAAAGGCATATGCAGCGCACCCCGAATACCTCCGTGAAACAGGAGACTGCATTAAGATTTCTGGAGAAGTGCAGTTAAAGTTTTACGGCCATTTTTTTCGCTTGTCACACTTCCGCATTTATTATGGGCCCTCTTGACTCTCTTTCTCTCTTTCTCTCTTTTGTTCGCTCTGTATCTATCTGTCTGTCTGTCTGTCTACCCCCCCCCCTCTCTCTCTCTCTCTCTCTCTCTCTCTCTCTCTCTCTCTCTCTCTCTCTCTCTCTCTCTCTCTCTCTCTCTCTCTCTCTCTCTCTCTCTCTCTCTCTCTCTCTCTCTCTCTCTCTCTCTCTCTCTCTCCCTCTCTCTCTCTCTCTCTCTCTCTCTCTCTCTCTCTCTCTCTCTCTCTCTCTCTCTCTCTCTCTCTCTCTCCTTGTTCATTTCCTCCCCCTCCCTCCCCCCTATTCCTAAACCCCCGCCCCCTCCTCCTCGCCAACCGCACTCTATTTTCAATTAATATTGGCATAAAAGCGACGTTAAAACAGCTATGTTTGACCTCCTCCTCTTTTTCTCTCCCTTCTCCTCCTCTTCGTCGTCGTCCTCCTCTTCTTCCACCTCGTCTTCGTCCTCCTTCTCCTCCTCTTCTTCTTCTTCCTCTTCCCTCCTGTTCTTTCTACCTCTCCATCTCCTCCTGTTCTTCCTCTTCCACCCTTTCGACCTTCTTCATCCACCCTTCACTACTACCACTTCTCCCTTTTCTTCTCGTCCTGCTCTTCTCTCGCTCTCCTCTCCATCTTCCTACTCCCCTTTTCCTCTTCCTTATCCCCCACCACTACCACCACCTCTCCCTCTCTGATTGTCTCTCCTTGAGAGCTCTTCTTCCTCTTCCTCCTTCCCCCTTCCTCTTCCTCCTCCCCTCTTCCTCCCCCCCCTTCTTCCTCCCCCCCTTCTTCCTCTTCCTCCCCCTTCTTCCTCTCCCCCTTCTTCCTCTTCCTCCTCCCTTCTTCCTCTTCCTCCCCCCCCCCCCTCACCACCACCTCTCCCTCCTTCCCCAAAACACGACTTTCCATGGCTGCGGAGCGAGGCAGACGCGTAAAACTGACTCTTAAACCGCGTTAAGGGAGCCACGGGCTGCTCGACCTTACATGACCTGGGAATGCGCGGGGGGGGGGGGGGGGGGCGAAGGGATAGGGAGGAAGAGAGGGAGAGAGGGAGGGAGGGGGGGAAGGAGGGAAGGAGAAAGGGAAGGGGGGAGGGAGGAGAGGAGAGGAGGGTTGGTTACTTGTTTTGGAAATGTGGTCGAAGGTGCATGATTTTGCTTTTTTTTTTTTATCTCTTTTCTGCTGTTGTTATTATTGGAAATATTATCATCATCATCATCATCATCATCATCATCATCATCATCATCATTATCATCATTATCATTATCATTATCATTATCATCATTATCATCATTATCATCATTATCATCATTATCATCATTATCATCATTATCATCATTATCATCATTATCATCATCATCATCATCATCATCATCATCATCATCATCATCACCATTATTGTTGTTGTTGTTGCTATTACCACGAATGTTATTATTACTATCATTATTATCATTACCATTACTATTATGATGATAATGATAGTGGTGAAGATGATAACAATGATCGCGATCACAGTCACCATCACCATGACCAGCATCATCTTTTTTATTTCATCACATATTTCTACCTTCTCTTCCTTATTCTGCTTCTCCTCCTCCCCCTCCACCTCTTCCTCTCGCCTCCTCCACCTTCCCTCTCTCCTTCCTTCCCTCCTCCCCTTCCTCCCCTCCTCCTCACCCCTCCCCCCTCCTCCTCCTCCTCCTCCCTCCACATCCCCCTCCTCCTCCTCCTCCTCCTCCTCCTCCCCTCCTCCTTGACCTCCTACATCACCTCCTTCACCTCCTTCCTCCCCCCCCTTCTCTCCTACCTCCTCATCTGCAGTTCCCTCACTTGGCACCCTTTAATATTCCGCACATTCCCTCACTGCCGTTGTATGTATAGCAGGATTTGTGCGAAAAAATGCGAATAACACTTGAATACTGTATTAGCATGCGACACGTGTTTGGGAAAGCGTCAGGGATGAGGGGAAAAAAAGGAATGGGGTTGGGTAAAGGAGAATAAGGAATGAGGAAGAAGGAATGGGTGGATGAAGGAGAAGGAGTGGATGGATAGAGGAGGATAAGGAAAAAAGAAGGAGTGCATGGATAAAGGAGAATAAAGATAAGATGGAGACGAAATGGATGGAGGAATTAGACTGAGGGAGAGAACGATGAGGAAAAAGAGGAAGAAAGAGAGCAAGGAGGAAAAGGGGACGAGAAAAGAAAGGGAAGAAAAAAGAGAAAAGGCAAGGGGGATGATGAAGAAGATGTGAAGAAGTAGAAGGAATAAGAAGAGAGGAAGAAAGAGAGAGGAGGAGAATGAGAACGAGGAGGGAAAGGGAAAGAGGGAGGTGAAATGGAGAAGAAAAGGAAAGAGAGACAAGGAAGGAGAGATAGGGAGAAATAAGTGGGTGGATGAAGGAAGACTGAAAAAATACGGAAGTATGACTTGAAGAGAGGAGTAGAAAAAAGGGGAAATAGAGGAAAAAATAAAATAAAAGGGGAGTAGTAGTACAAAAGAAGAAGAAAAGAAGAGGAAAGGGAAGAGGGAGAAGAAGGAAGAGGAGAAAAATCGTGAGAAGATAAATAAGAGAAAGAGAGGTGAAATAAGGAACGAAACTACCTCGAAATTGTGCTGCTAAAAAAGAAAAGTGGCCGCTTTTAATTGCAACTTTCCAGAACTCGAATATTATACCGTTGTGTGTGTGTGTGTGTGTGTGTGTGTGTGTGTGTGTGTGTGTGTGTGTGTGTGTGTGTGTGTGTGTGTGTGTGTGTGTGTGTGTGTGTGTGTGTGTGTTTGCGCGCGTGTGTGTGTTCTTGTGCGTGCGTATACGTGCAAATGTACGTGTGCATGTAGGTGTGCGTATGTGCGTGCGTGTGTGCGCGTATTTTAGGGTGAGAAATGAATGCCAGCTGGAATTCAAAGGGCGCCCGAACTTCAAGAAACGGAGAAAAACCTGAAAAGGGGAGAGGAATATCAAAGGATGAGTTGGCAACTAATGATCCAGGGCGAAAAAATAACGTAGGAACAAACACACAAAAAGGAGGAAATAAAAAGGGAGTGTAAACAAAAGGCGAGGTGTGAAAACGAAAATTAGAGGGACGAGAGAGAAAGGGCTCAGTTTATTTCAAAGAGAGAGAGAGAGAGGGGAGGTAGAGAGAGGAGAGGGAGGGAGGAAGCAGAGAGAGAAGGAGAGGGAGGGGGGGAAGCAGTTAGATAAAGAGAGGGAGGGGGAAATCAGAGAGAGAAGGAGAGTGGGGGAGGCAGTCAAAGAAGGAGAGGGAGGGGGGAGGCAGAGAGAGGAGAGGGAGGGAGGAGGCAGGGGAAAAAAAAAACAGAAAGAGGGGACAGAGAGGAAGAGAGAAACAGAGACATAAGGAAGGGGATGAGGAAATGAGAAAATACATTGTATCGGAGAGAAAGAGGACATGACACAAAGAAAAAAAAATATATGCATATATAATATGTAAAATTCACAAAACGAAAGTAAATACAGGTACAGAAAGACGGAAAGAGGGGGGGAAGACGAAAGGAGAGACATAGAGAAAGAAAGGAAAAAGAGAGACACACACAGAAAGAGACAGAAATAAAAACGAAACCACGAGCACCAAAGAGCCAAAATACCAGAGAGACGAAAACAAAGCAACGGAGACGGAGAGCGAAAGAGCGAGCGGGCGAGCGAGCGAGATGAAACCGGGAGATAGCGGGGCAGCATCTCCCGTGTATCGCGAGGCGGGAGGTCTTTCTCCTGTCCCGCGGGAGGCGTGTCGCTAGTAATCGCGGCCGTCACCTGGGAGATCGAAGGTGTGGCCGACGCGTTACGATTTCATCCTCCGATGAATCCGGGGGACGGTAGGACACGGGGGAGGGGGGGAGGGGAGGGGGCGAGGGTCCTGGGGAAGAAGGGGACGGGGAGGAGGAGGAGGAGGAGGGAGAACGGGGACGGTAGATGGAAGGGGGAGGATGGAAAGAGAAGGGGATAGAGAGAGGGGGGGAGAGGGTCCAGAGAGAGCGGAGAGAAGGGGGTAAAAGAGAATAGAAGGAGAATGGAAGGAAGGGGCTATAAACAAGGAGTGAAGGGAGGAGGAATAAAGGGAGGACTTGAGAAAGGGAGTTTGAGAGAAGGGAGGATGCTAGGGGAGAAGGGTGGGGAAGGAGGGGAGGGAGATGGGGGGGTGCTTCAAGAACGGGGGCTGGAGAGATTGGGTGGGGGGGACAAGTGCGTTCTTGTGAATTCTGTTCATGTTCATTGTTTCTTTCTTTCTCTGTTTTTAATTGTTGTGAAGAAAATTATTTTAATACCAGCTGTTTATATTTAAGTATCATTTTTTTCCTTTTTTTCTTCTTTTTTTCATTTCATGTATAGCTTCTACTCTCCACATGTTTATGTACTATTTTTGGAATTATATTCGCGAAATGACGTAGGTAGTGTTGCTATTACTGTTAATAGTACCCAAATTATTTTGCTATTTTCGTTATTCTAGTTATTCGTACCCATTATTTTTTTTTTCTCATTCTTAGTAACACGAACTATGATGGTTAATGGTAATAATGTAAATAATTATTACTGTTACTATTATTCTACTACCACTGCTACCACTAACGAATGCTACCATTACGAATATTCACGAGAGTTTTTGTCTAATATATAGTCATTGTTATTACCATTGCCGATCAAATTTGAGCATTACGATTAACAGTAATGCAGATAATCCCTGTATTATCTCATCCAGTTATGGATATATTATCGATTATCAACATGAATCGATGGACTTTTTATCGAGACACACTCTTTTAGCCTACTTTTTATTTAGTTTGTCATAATTCTGTTGTTTGTTTGATTGCGGCTGTTTGTTTGTTATATAGGATGTGTAAATATTTTCGTTAGTTCCTCTTGTGTATTTTTATCAGCCTGATTTGTATTTCTATCATTTCTATCCTCTTTCTTTCGTCTAGTTCTTTCGCGTTCTCTGTTCCTTGTTCTCTCTCCCATTCCTTCCATTACTCCTATTTTATCCCCTCGTTTCTACTTTTCTTCCCATACGCTTCTTACCTCCTTTATCACTTATCTTCTTCCCTCTCACTCCCAATTCCTTGCGATATTATTGATCGTTAATCCCGACGCCATAGCCATGTGAAATTACACCTTCCATGTTCTTTGATTCTCTCTCATTCCTTCCATTACTCCCATTTTATCCTCTCTTTTCTTACCTCCTTTATCACCTCCTTTCTTCACTCTTACTCCCAATGCCTTCCGATATTATTGATCATTAATCCCGACGTAATCGCCATGTGAAATCACCCGCGACGGAAGTTCCCAGGTGGCGCAGAGCAGAATGGGGATTACGAGCGGGCTTCTACAGGCATAAACTATGGCTGATCCGCTCTTTAGGCCTGGACTTGCCTTATGGGGAGGGAGGGGAGGGAGAGGAGGGAGAGGGGGGGAAAGGGAGGGGAGGGAAGGGAGAGGGGGAAGGGAGGGGAGGGAGAGGGGGGAAAGGGAGGGGAGGGAGAGGGGGAAAGGGAGGGGAGGGAGAGGGGGGAAAGGGAGGGGAGCGAGAGGGGGGAAAGGGAGAGGAGGGAGAGGGGGGAAAGGGAGAGGAGGAGAGGAAGGGAGTGGAAAGGAAGGGGAGGAGATGGAGGGGCAGGCGAGGGGGGGTGAGAAAATAGGCGAAGGGAGGGAAGGGGAGGTGGAGGGGAAGGTGGGGAGAAGGAAAGGGAGGTGGAGGGGGGTGAGAGTGTAGCGGAAGGGAGGTAAAGGAGTGGAGGTGGAAGGGGTAGGAAGAAGAATGGAAAGGAGAAGAGGTGAAGGGGAAGAGGGAGAAATGGAAAGGGGATGGGATGGAGGAACGGAAGAGGATAGGGAGAAGAGAAGCGAGTGAATAGGGAGGAGAAAGGGAAAGGAATGACGAGGAGGAAGAGAGGCGGTATTTGGAGAAAAGAGGGGATGGAGAAGGAAGAGAGCTGAAAGGCAATGGGAAATAAAAGAGCATGGGAGGAAGAGAACTGAGGAAGAAGGGGAGAGATGAAAAGGAAGAAATGGGAAAGGAGGAAGAAGATAAAGGTGAGGCAAAGGAAGAGGAAGGAAGGAGGGGGAGGTTAAAAAAGACGAACAGAAGACGAAATCGCAGGGAGGCAAATAGACAGGAAAAAGAATGAAAGAAGTCTTGATATCACGATGCCTTTGTTAAATAAGACTGAGATGCATTGGTTCCCTAGTGCAATTGCTTTTAGTGGCATAGCAATGGTGGTAAAGCCGAATTTGAAGCTGTCAGTGCGAAACTTTTTTTCTCTCTCTTCTTCTTCTTTTTCTTTTCTTTTTCAGGATTATTTGGAACACACACACACACACACACACACACACACACACACACACACACACACACACACACACACACACACACACACACACACATACACACACACACACACACACACCACACACACACACACACATACACACACACATACACACACACACACACACACCACACACACACACACACACACACACACACACACACACACACTAATGCGTATGTAATCATTAACTGTCTATGCTGCTAGAGAGAGAGAGAGAGAGAGAGAGAGAGAGAGAGAGAGAGAGAGAGAGAGAGAGAGAGAGAGAGAGAGAGAGAGAGAGAGAGAGAGAGAAGAGAAAAGAGAAGAGAACAAACGTGGAAAATGAACTGCCATGTAAGTATGTGTGAGTATGTGCGTGCGCGTGATTGTGTGTGCGTTTGGACTGCCATCCTACAATTAGCCCGAAGCTTGTACCTCCCCCTCTATTGTTACGATGGACGCGTGCAAGCGACATAAGCTGCAAGAGAAGGGAAAAAAGAAGAGAGAAAAAGAAGGAAAAAAAAAAAAGACCGTTCTTTCATCCTCTTCTTCTCACCTCTCTTCTTTATCACACCTTCTTTTGTTCTCTCGGAGGGCTTTTGGGACACCCACTTCGATCTCACTTCGGTGCGAAAACTTCAAAGTGGTGACCATACCCGCCCATCCCCCCCCCCCTCCCCCCGCCCCGTCCAGGTTTTGTCTGGAGGCTCCATTTTCACACCTCTTTTTACGCACGACACTCTCTTTCTGTTTCTCTCTCTATTTTTGTCTGTTTGGTTGTTTGTGATTCTCTCTCTCTTTAGCTCTGTCACTCTCTCTCTCTTTCGCAATTTCTTTCTTTCGCATTTTCTCCCCTTTCCTCCTTCGCTTTTGCTTACTCGTTTTCTCTTTCGTTCTCTTAATTTCTTTCTTTCGTTATTTATTTATTTTATTTATTTTTCTCTCTCTGTCTCTATTTATTTCTCTCTCTCTCTCTCTCTCTCTCCTCTCTCTCTCTCTCTTCCTCTCTCTTCTCTCTCTCTCTCTCTCTTTTCTTTCTCTTTCTTTTCTCTCTTTCTCTCCTCTCCCATTCTCTTTCTCTTTCTCTCCTCTCTCTCACTCTCTCTCCTCTCTCTCTCTCTCTCTCTCTCTCTCTCTCTCTCTCTCTCTCTCTCTCTCTCCTTCTCTTTCTCTCTCCTCTTTCTCTCTCATCTTCTCTCTCTCTCCTCTCTCTCTCTCTCTCTCTCTCTCTCTCTCTCTCTCTCTCTCTCTCTCTCTCTCTCTCTCTCTCTCTCTCTCTCTCTCTCTCTCTCTCTCCCCCTAACGTCTTCCAGTTTTTTCATGGACAATCTGCAAACTTACCAACGCCATCATATTTCTTGCTCCGTCGACAATGCCATGACTCATTAAGATTTCATGCAAGTTTGTCCTTTTCTTCTGCGTCTAAAAAATGTTCACATAGTTGTTACCCATTTGCCACTTCCTCCTCGTTCCACGTTCCTCATTCTCTTCTCCCCTCCTTTCCCTCTTCATTCCTCTTCCTCTTCATCTCCCTCCGTTCTACCTTCTTCACTTCCCCCTCTATTCTCATTATCTTCTTGTCCTTCGTTTTTTGTTGTTGTTTTTTTCCTCATCGTATGTCCTTCCCACCTCCCTGTCCTCCTCCGTCCCACCCTTCTCTTCTTCCTTATCTCCACTTTATCATATCCTTCTCTCTTGACTCTTCTCTGTTCCTCCGTATTATTTTTTCCCCATCGACCTTCTTCCTTCCTTCCTTTCCATCTTATCTGCTTCCGTTCCTCCATTCTTCCTCCTTTTTATTTCTTCTTTCCATTTTCCTCATTTTTCCTTTTTCTTTCCCTCCTTCCTCCTGCTCCCTCCCTCCCTCCTCCCTCCCTCCCTCCCTCCCTCCCTCCCTCTCCCTCCCTCCTTCCTCCTTCCTCCTCCTCCCTCCTTATCCCCTCGCATTTCGGGAATCACGGCGATCAGCGTCGAGAGAGCCGGTGGCAAAAGGTTCTCCAGAATTGGCTTGTTAGTTCTGCGTTGTCTCGCGAGGCCTCGACGAGACCCCCGCGCTCTCTCGCCTCTTTTGGAAAACAGTGTCGGGTCGTCGGTAAATTAAGGAGAGAATTGTCTTCGAGCTAGTCCAGGCCGTGAGGGGAGTTAGGAGGGGGGGAGGGGCACGGTGCGTCGGAGGAGAAGGGGGAAAGGGGAAAGTCGGGTTAATGGTAAATGATTTCTGGGATTTTTGGTGTGGCAGTTCTTGTAGTTTTTTTCGGATGGGGGGGGGCGGGTTGTTTGTTCGTATTTTTAGGATTTTCTTTTTCTTTTTTCATAAGGAAGCGCTTAATATTTTAAAGGTTTTTGTGAATGAGAATGAATATATTCACAGCTCTCTTGCGGTGGGATGTTCATTTTTATTCAAAAACATTTTTTTTTTTTTTTTTTCTTTTTTTTGTAATAATCACTGTTCAGGAGGATCTCTCTCTCTCTCTCTCTCTCTCTCTCTCTCTCTCTCTCTCTCTCTCTCTCTCTCTCTCTCTCTCTCTCTCTCTCTCTCTCTCTCTCATCACAACTATCTTCATGTTATCCCCCTTCCTCCATTCATCAATGGAACGCTTTTTCCTCCTCTTATCCCTCCTCCTCCTCCTCCTCCTCCTCCGCCCTGTTCCTCCTCCCATTTACCAGTCTGTCTCTTCGGAGTAATAGATCTTCTCGTGTTAACATTACTCAAGAGATAGATTAGCATAATTCGTTGGCGGTAATGTGTCTGTCAGAATTATCTCTGTAAGGTTCGTCTTCATACATGTGGTGTGCACTCGTAGCTGTCCAACTTGTTTTTGTTTTCTTGTGCACCTTTTTTTGTGCAATTGTTTTTGTTTCCATTTTGTTTTTGTTTTTTTTGGGGGAGACTGGAATTGTTCAGTCTCTTTTTTCGTATTTTCATTCTAGTTGTATTTGTTGTTGTTGTTGTTGTTGCTGGTATTTTGTTTTGTGTTTTTGTTTTATCTTTTGATATTCGAATCAGACGTAAGTACCAAGTGCTGATACGTCTTGTCAACGACTGGATTATTTTTATAATGTCGATAGTCATATATTTTGAAATAAATACTAAGTGTTTGCTCACCCAGTCCCTCTCCTTATTAATATCCTTTTGCCAATAATCAGTGTTCGTCATCTTATTCATTAACTTTCAAGCTTAGGTGGTATGTTATGTCATTTGTTTAAGAGTTCTTGGTGGTATCTTTAATATTCTTAGCATCAAAGTGTTTCTTTGTCTAAACTTTATTTTTTTGCATCAAGTTGTTTCATTTTCTTTTACTTTTCTTTTTGTCTCTCTCTCTCTCCTCTCTCTCTCTCTCTCTCTCTCTCTCTCTTCTCTGTCTCTCTCTCTCTTCTCTGTCTTCCCTCTCTCTTCTCTGTCTTTCTCTCTTCTTCTCTCTCTCTCTCTCTCTCTTTCTCTTTCTCTCTCTTTCCTCTCTCTTTCTCTTCTCTCTCTCTCTCTCTCTCTCTCTCTCTCTCTCTCTCTCTCTCTCTCTCTCCCCTCTCTCCCTCTCTCTGTCTCTCTTCATTCTGTCATTCTTGTATGAACATGATGTGCCTTATGCCAATTCTTGAATATGGTGTTTACTTAATAAAAACTGTGTTATCTACTTCAATTGACGTTGTTTATACCCCACATTTTCTTCTATTATTTTTTCCGCTTCTTCATCAGTCACTTGTATATATATTTTTTTCTCCCGAAAGTTTTATGCTCAGTCCCATTTCACCCCCTCTTTTTTCCTTCTACACCTCCCATTTCCCTTCCCTCCCCTCCCTCCCTATTTCCCTTCCCTCCCTATTTCCCTTCCCTTCCCTCCCCTCCCTCCCTATTTCCCTTCCCTCTCCCTCCCTCCCTATTTCCCTTCCCTCCCCTCCCTCTCTCCATCTCCGCCTTCCGCCATCCTTTGTCTGCGAGTCTGTATCAAAGGAGAGACTCCGTGTTGAGCGCCCCGGCTGTCCGTCCGTTCCCGTTCGAAGCGCGAGATCGAAACGTTTCGTGGTCTGACGCCAAGTTTTGCCTTTGTTTTTTGTTGTTTGTTGTTTTTACGCATTTAATAACGGCGGGTTTCATTATCTTGTATGAAGGGCAGAGTGGGATGAGGGGTGAAAAGTATACATGACTTACTTGACTAGTTTTAAGTTCCTACCGTTCAACCTAATTAAACCATAGCGGTAATCTCTTGGAAATCGCTTCCTTGCGGCTAATCGGATATGCGAAATAATCGAATAAGAAAAACAAAGACAGTAAAGAAGAAAGAGAAGGAGGTGTAAAGAGAGAGAGAAAAGGGAAGGGAGAACAGGAGAAGGAATTGATTGACGAGGTTTTAGGCGTGAGGGTTCGGAAATCGGTGCCTTTGTGATCCGGGACTTTGATCCTCGGCGAGTCGCTCGAGGGTCGCGGAGCTTTATTTCGAAGCTTCGAACTTGACTTAGGAAAGAGAGGGAGGATCGTTGCGCTCTTGTGTGTGTGTGTGTGTGTGTGCGTGCGTGTGTGTGTGTGTGTGTGTGTGTGTGTGTGTGTGTGTGTGTGTGTGTGTGTGTGTGTGTGTTTGCGAGGTTTGTCGTTTTCTCTTTCTTTACGGTCTCATTCTCTTGATTTTTTTTTTTTTTTTTTTTTTTTTTTTTTGATGTTACATGATATTTTTATTTTTTCTGGTCTCTTGTTTATTTTTGTCCGATTATTTATGCATCAGTATTATCTCTTGATTTCATTGGCCTTACTCTCTGCTCCTCTCTCTCTTTCTCTCTCTCTCTCTCTCTCTCTCTCTCTCTCTCTCTCTCTCTCTCTCTCTCTCTCTCTCTCTCTCTCTCCCTCTCTCTCTCTCTCTCTCAGTCCCTTGCTTTTACTCTCTTGTTTTCTTATCATATAGGCAGCTGAGGCTATATTGATGCATAATCCCCTCCCTCTTTTTTACTGGATGTGAATTTTATCGTTTCTGAACTTCCTTTAAAAGCACATCAATCACACTCATCCCAGAACAAAAAGACAGAAACGAAAAAAATAGTGTTAAAAGGAAGAAACGGGAAAAAAAATGACACTAAGGAAAAAAATACTTAATGTCGATCTTCGTCTTTTTTTTCTTTTTTTTTTTTTTTTTTTTTTTTTTTTTTTCAAAACGTTCTTTTCATGTTTTGACATCTGACATTCTGGGCAATATTGACTACTTGGCTTGCTTTTGAGGCGTGGTTGAGGGGAAGGGGGGGAGTGGGGTTAGGGAGAGAGGCATAAGGGTATAGGGACAGGGGTACGAGGTAAGGAGAGGAGGGGAAGTGTTCTTATTAGCAATAGGGACGGAGGAAGAGGAGGAGGAGGAAGAGGGGAGAGAGAGAGGGAAAGGGGATGGCAAAGGAAGGAGTATTGGGGAAGGGGAAGGGAGGGGAGGGGAGGGGAAGAGGAAGGAGGGTTAGGTAAGGGACTAGGGGGAGAGGAGGGGAAAAGGCAAGGGGATGATTGGCCTTTGGCTTTTGTTTCCTGTGCCTGGTAATTAAGGTAAGTGGTTCTTGCGGAGGCGTCCCAGGCCAGCTCTCTGCCAACAGCAATCCATGCAGGACAGACTTAAAAAAAAAAAGAAAAAAAAAAACGTTTTATTTTCCAGACCATTATGCTTAACGTTTTTTTTTTCCTCGATGGATAGAACAACGATTTGCAGAAAACGTCTCTGCGTAATTGTCTTGGGTTTTGGATGTCGCTTGAGTTCGAGAGCTTTGTAGTTTCTTCATTTGATCGATACAGTTATTGCTTATCTTTTCATTATTCTCCTCCTCTTATTCAGTATGAATTTTAATCAGCATTTTTCCGCCATGTTCGTCACTTTTTTTTTTTTATCTCCTTTTTTTCTATGATTTATGTATTACTTTGTTTTTCTCTATTCTCATTATTATTTTCCTCTCTATTTACCTTTGTTTTGATTCATCTTTTGTGCTTTTTTTCTTATCATTTCTTGATTTTTTTTTCTTTTTTTTAAGTTTTCCCTCTTATTCTAATCATTCTTCTTTCGATCTTTCTTATTCCTCATCTTCTTTAAAGTTTACCTCTTACTTATTCCTCTCCCACTTCCACGTTTTTTCCTTATCTACTTAACCTCAGTATACAATCAAGGCCTCCGAAATAGCTAGTGCATCCTAGCAACTTCTTCATCATTCTTCTAACAGATGCCTCATTTTCAGTCGCCGATGCTCATCTCTCGCCGATGCCTCATTCGTCGCCGATGGCACTCATTCGTCGCCGATGGCACTCATTCGTCGCCGATGGCACTCATTCGTCGCCGATGGCACTCATTCGTCGCCGATGGCACTCATTCGTCCAGTATTATTTTCCAGGGTGTTAACGTGTATCAGTCAGTCTTGCATGAGTGTCACACCCCGAAATGGTGCCATGGGGGAAGGGGGAGGGGGAGGAGGAGAGAGAGTTTTGTATACTTTTCCTTTTCTTTTCGTTTTTATCATGATTTTGCCTTATCATGGTTTTTCTTTTTTCGCTTCTTTTTTTGTTCGGTTTGTTTTCTCTTTTTTTCCCTGCTTTCTTGTGTGTATATATATATTAATTTTTTTATCGTTTTCTTTTTTTTCTGTGTTTTTGTATACAGTTTTGTTCTTCATTTTGATTAATGTTCTCTCTTTGTTCCTCCGAATGGCACTCCGTGGCACCCTTGTCCGCTGGGACGTTAACCTGTGTGGTCGTATGTTTGAAAGCATATTAATACTTGTTTTTTTGTACTGCAGATGGCAGATTATTATTTTTATTGATTGAAAGAGCAGGGAAGGGGAGAGAGGGAGAAAGGGAAGAGAGAGAGAGAGAGAGAGAGAGAGAGAGAGAGAGAGAGAGAGAGAGAGAGAGAGAGAGAGAGAGAGAGAGAGAGAGAGAGAGAGAGAGAGAGAGTTTAAAGTTTGGTTTGGATTCCATTTGATACAATGGATATTCATGGTGTGACATACTGGCTGCTTGATTTTGCTCACGTGTGTTAGCTGCTACTGATTCGGCTGAACCGAGTCCTTATCCGCCGTGGTGCCCAGCCACAGCAGTAACCTCCAGGCGACAGTTGCAACTTCTCGCGCCTGGGCGGGGCGCGAACCGCCGACCCCTCGGATGAGAGGCCGACACGTTACAACTGTACTAGCCCGGAGGCTAGTACAGTGAGAGAGAGAGAGAGAGAGAGAGAGAGAGAGAGAGAGAGAGAGAGAGAGAGGAGAGGGAGAGGGAGGGGGGGGGGGAGAGAACACGAGAGACGTACTATTGATTAGATCATATACAAGTAAACTCACTTCAGAGCACGGACCCGATTTTCGAAATATCACCCAATAGGTGAAAATTACCAAGATAACTGCAGCTACATAACCAAGGATCCGTTACACAACCAAATTATTAATCTTACATACCATTGATCATATTATCAGTGTCTTTTTCTTTTTCTTTTTCAACTCTCTTTTTCTCGCTTTTTCTTCGGGGTCAGGCAAACGAGTCAAGAATCGCGAGGGCACGAGATGATACATATACTCAGTGGCTGCCATTACTCCGAGCTTTTCTCACACCCTATGTTTTACCCATCTTGGAAAATACTACCCATTCGATAATCCCTCTTTTCTTTTACGCATTCTCCCTTTTTTCTCCTTTATTTTCTTTTCTTCGCCCTCTTTACTTCTTCCTTCAACCTCCCATCCCTATTTCACCCATCTTTTCCACCATTTTTCTCCATTTCACCTATTCTCCATTCCTTAATCACCCAGTCTCTTCATCCCCTTTCCCCTTCCCCTCCCCTTTTCCCTTCCCATTCTCCATCTCCACCTCTTCCTTCCCCTCCCCGCCCCCCTCCACCTCCCACTACCCCCAAAAAGATGTTTAAAAAAAAAAAACCTCCCCATGCATGCCTCGCTACTTTCCCGTGAGTCCAACAGCTAGCATTACCGCGCCAAGTGGGTGTGATTACGGCGCAAAGATGATGCTGGTCGGGTTGTTACTCTCCTCCATAAGGGTTGTTGAGCGGTTGGAGTTAAAAGGGAAGGCGAGGGCGTGCTTATAAAACTCCAAGGAACTATCTAAGGAACAGGTGGAGGAGGAGGTAGGAGTTTCTGATGCTCTGCCCCGCCCTTTGGTGCTTTTGAACGATAAGGAGGATTAGATTCCACTTAACAGGTTCTTGCGATGCGCGATTGTTTTGCTTGTGCAGTCTTTGCTTTATTGTCCTCACTTCTTTATTCTTTTTTGCTTTCTCTATGTTTCTCTACGTTTTTGAGGTTGAATGTGTTAAATTAAATATTTATGTTAATAACTGATGCTATTTCTATACTCTTTACACCATAATGAACCGTTATATAAGATTTGAACTATTTACTTTTTTTGTAGATTTTTTTTCTTTTTTTTTTTTTTGGAAAATTCAGTTCAGTTATTTATGATTACCGTGCCTTATTATACGCTATTACTTTCGCATATTTTTGGCGATTTATTTTTCCGTTCCTGTCTGATTACCGTTTTCAACTCCATTTAATCTCAGTTTTATCTTTTCTCATTCTTCTTCCACCTCTTTCTCTTCGTCTTCTACACTCCCTTCCTTCTCGTTTTCTTCGCTGTTATAATTACCTATCTCTGTTTTATATTCGTTTTCACATGTCATTAAACTCATTAACATGAGCCTTTCCAAATGAGTATCATAATATTATTTTTAGATTTTTAGTACGTATCATCGTATCATCATATCTTCCTCTGTTACTCTTTTATTTTTCTATTATTGTTTCGTCTCTTGCACTTTTATTACATCCTTTCATTCGCTTTTTTGCCCTCGCTTTTGGTCATTTTTTTCCCTTGGTTTCCTTTTTTAAATCTAATTTGTGGTTTTCTTCCCTCTTATTTTATGTATATGTTTGTGTGTGTGTGTGTGTGTGTGTGTGTGTGTGTGTTTGTGTGTGTGTGTGTGTGTGTGTGTGTGTGTGTGTGTTGTTTGAATACGTGTATCGTCTTTCGCTCATTCGTTCTACTTGCACTATATTCTTTTTCAGCTTTATTCTCCCTCTTTTATCACTTATATATTGTTGTTTTTCTTCTCTCCAATTATCGTTTGTTTCTCGTTTACCCCTTTCTCGCTTACACCCCCTTTCGTTCTCTCTCACCTGCGAAAAAGAAGAAAAGTAAGCTAGAACAAATGTATAGAGGGATGCCATGGAGAGGGGTGTAGGAGGGTGGTAAAGGGGTAGGGGTAGGGGCAAGGGGAGAGGGGAAGGGGTGGTGCCAGAAGGGCTAGGGTTAGGGGCAAGAGGAGAGGGGTAGGGGCAAGGGGAGAGAGGAAGGGGTGGTGCCAGAAGGGCTAGGGTTAGGGGCAAGAGGAGAGGGCGAGGGACAGGGGACCAGGAGAGAGGGGGGAAGGGATAGGGACAAGAAGAGAGGGGAAGGGATAGGGGCAAGAAGGGAGGGGGAAGGGATAGGGACAAGAAGAGAGGGGAAAGGGAGAGGGAGCGAGAGAAAAGAGGAGGGAGGATGGGGAAGAGAGGGGGAGGGGGGAGGGGATAGCGGACCACTAGAGGGGGAGGGGGGAGGGGATAGGGCCACTAGAGGGGGAGGAGGGGGATCACGACTCTCTCCCTTTATGGTAAAGTATCGGATCCTTCTACGGGTGTCGGAATGGGATTCGGTAGTCCTTTATTTGCGCGTCGAAGGAGTTGGATCGCGAGTGAAAGCTTAGGAGGGGGGAGGGGGGTAAAGGAGGAGGAGGAGGTAAATGTCGGAAGAAGAAGAAAAGAGAGAGAAGGAGTCGTAGATAAGGGAAAAGAAAGGTTGGGAAATGAAAAAAAGAGAGAGGAAGTGGGGTAATATATAAGGGAGAAGAAAAGAGGGATAAACGTAAAAGAGAAATAAGAAGGGGGATATAGAAAGGAGAAAAAATATATATAATTTGAAGACCGAGGAGAAGAAAAAATGAGCAAGATGGACAGGAAAGAAGGGAAGACGGATAACGAAAAGAAAATAACATAGTGAGAGAAAGGGGAGAGAAAAAAATATGAAAAAAGTGGTGAAAGAAAGAAAACATTCAAGAAAGAGAACAAGAATACCGAATAAAATGGAAGTGAAAGAAGAGAGGAGAGAACAGCAGAATATAATGAAAGTTACATGATAAAGTGAGAGGGAAAGACCAAAGAAAGGGAGGAAGAAGAAGAAAAAAAAAGAACGGATGAATAAAGAAGAATTACAAATGGAAAATCTACTGAAGTTCTTATCAGATCTTTGGAAAGATTATACTTTACAGGAGGACAAAAGACTTGACTATTAAATGGAGTGCTTTGTGCAAGGGGAATGCTAGGGTCTGCAAGGGAGATGGTCGAGTGTCTTGGGAGAAGGAGAGAGGGAAAGAAGGAGGGAAAGAGGGAGGGAGAGAGGGAAAGAGGGAGGGTGGGAAGGAAAAAGGGGGGGAGGGAGGGAAAGCAGGGAGGGAGGGAAAGAGGAAAAGGAGGGGGAGAGAGAGGGGAAGAGGGAGGGAGAGAGACAGGGAAATGTGTTGAGAGAAACTCGGTAAGAAGGACAAGGGGAAGGAGAAACTCAAATAATGAGAGGGGAGAGACAGTGGGAAGAGGAAAGGGAAATATGTTGAGGGAAACTCGGTAAGAAGGAGAAGGAGAAAGGGGAATTGAAAGGGAGAGGGGAAAGAGGGAGAGAGAGAGAGGGAGAGAGAGAGAGGGAGAGAGAGAGAGAGAGAGAGAGAGAGAGAGAGAGAGAGAGAGAGAGAGAGAGAGAGAGAGAGAGAAAGCCCCCGGGAACAGAGAAAAGAGATTTCAGGGGCAGATCAAAGCAAGGATTGTTTATGTTGCGAGTGGAGGCCTTGCGTGGATTAGATAGATTTGTGCTAATCAAAGGGAGTGTTTAGACTTCCGAGAGAGTGACACAGGGCGACGGGGTTGATTGTGCTAAGTGGCTCCAGAGAGATGGTGGTGGAGGGAAGGAGGGAATGGACGGAGGGAGGGAAGGAAGGAATGGAGGGAAGGAAGAGAGAGAGAGAGAGAGAGAGAGAGAGAGAGAGAGAGAGAGAGAGAGAGAGAGAGAGAGAGAGAGAGAGAGAGAGAGAGAGAGAGAGAGAGAGAGAAGAGAGAGGGGGGGGGGTATGGGATCGGCCTTTGTCCCATTCGCCGAACATTTGGCAAGGATCTGTACGGAGATTAGGTCTCTCTTTCTTTCACGTTTTAAGATACGTGGAATGATCAGGTAAACATTTCCCCTGGCTTCTTTTTATTTTGTTATTATTATAGTCATTATCATCATCAATTATCATCAGTCATCGCAATCGTCACCGTCATCGCTATCGTCACTATTTTCATTATTCGTGATGTTTTGATTATTGTTATGTTATTATTAATCATGAACATTACCGCCATAACCAACATCGTCACATAACAACAATTATGATGATAATGATAATGATAATGTTAATAACAATGTCAATGTCGTTTTTCCTTTACATGGCAATTCGTGTTCCTCGCTTGGTGTTGCAATCTTGTTATTTTCACCGTTATCTTCATTCTTCCACACTGCTATTTTGCCACATTCTGCACCATCATTATGACATGAAAACCACAATGATGATTTTCGACACTTTGACAAGCCAAGAGACATCACGTGAAGGAATATACACACATATATATAATCCCCTGTCAACGAGAAATTTATTTTCATTCGACATAAACTGGGTTTTTTTTTTCTTTCTTCATCTTTATCACATTTCTCTTTTTTTCGTTTTTTTTTTTTTTTTTTTTTTTTTTGTGAGTTGTTAATGGAAACCTAAATGTATGGTTTTGCGACGAGTTAACAAGGGGAGAGAGAGAGAGAGAGAGAGAGAGAGAGAGAGAGAGAGAGAGAGAGAGAGAGAGAGAGAGAGAGAGAGAGAGAGAGAGAGAGAGAGAGAGAGAGAGAGAGGGAGGGACGGATGGAAGTCAGATAAAGAGAAAGCGAAAGAATGAAAGATAACTAACGCACGGTAAAGTAAAAGGGAAAGAAAGAAAAATATAGACCCAAAAAAGGGGGGCACAAAGAAGAAAAAAAGGAAAGAAAAGAATGGGGAGAGGGAAATAAGAAGATGAAATAGTAAAGAATAAAGGGGGCGGAGAATTAGGGACAAAATCATAGTTACATTTACTTTTGAAAAAAATCACCTTGGGGACATAGAATAAAAAAAAAAAAAAGAAGTATTTCTAAACAGGGTGTAATTCTATTAAGGAAAAGTCTCAAATGGAAAATCTTTAAAAAAATTTTTGAAATAAAGGATAACAAAAAAAGTTTACTGGTAAAAAGAGTTTTTAAAGTAAATATGAAGTTCGAAAAAAAAAAATAATAATGAATATAAAATGAAACACAGAAAAATTTAAAAAAAATACTCCAAACGTGTGAAAAAAGGGGCATTTTCGCGTTTTTTGGTGTGTAGAAATAATAATAAAAAAAAAATAAAAGGGGAGTAACAAAGGGGAATTTCATTTTCCCTGGCGCAGGGTGGCCTTGACAGATTTGGGGTGTGTTGCTGCGAATTCGATAGAAAGCGCCGGTTGCGGGGTTCCGGGGAGAACGGGGGAGTACGGGGTGGGGGGAGGGTATGTGGGGGGGGTTTGGGGGAAAAGGGAAAAGGGGGGTAGGACGAAGAAGGGGGAGGTTTTGGGAGGAGGAGGGAAGAGGGGGTGGGTAGGGAGAGAACAGGAGGTGGAGGTCGACTTAATAATTTAGAGAAAAAGTCTCCCCTTTCCCTCATTATACCAACCCTAACACCCACCCTACCCAAAAAAATAAGAATAAATAAATAAATAAAAATAAATAAAAATGAAAAATAAGAATAAATAAATAAAATAAGATAAAATAAATGGATAAATAAACCAACAGACGGAGAGCGAAATAAAAACCCAAGCAAAACGATCCTCAGCCCTTTTCAGAAAGCCCTCAGCCCTCTCTATCTTAACGACCCCGCGGATTGTGTCGTCGAGGTCGTCCCCGCACACCGCAACGATAGCTCGCCGTGGTTCCCTTACAGCAGCACCTTTTAAACCACTGATGGGTCGTGATTACGGTCGTTCTTAACTGCCTAATTGCCCATCGTGACTGCCTCCGATTCCCTGTCTTGGGGCTTCGATGGCGAGGGTCGAGCGAAGGGAGAAAGGTGAGGGGGCAGTGTGGGAGGAGGTGGGGGGAAGGTGGAGGGAGGGGGGGGAGGGGGGGGGAGGGGGTGGAGAGGGGTTTTAAGAAAGGGGGAGGGGAGGTGGGGGGGTTGGGGAGGTGGGAGGGGGGTAGGGGGGGGAGGGAGGTGGGGGAGGGGGGGGTGAAGAGCGGGAGAGAAAGTGAGGGTGGTGGAGGGGAAGTGGGGGAGGGGGTAGGGAGGAGGTGGAGAGATGGGGGGGGGAAGTGAGGGAGGGGGTGGGGGAATTTTGGAAATAGAAATCGGTGTGAAGGAAAATTTGGGAAAAGAGAAAATTTTGGATGGGAATATCCCAAAAACCATCAAAATTTTAAATTCTGAAAGTTGTTGATTCATTTTTTTTTTTCATGATGACTAAAAAATTTCAATTCTTGACTGAAATCAAGCAAAAAATCAAAAAAAAAAGCTTTTCATATAAATGAAAAATTATCTCCCCCACTGCTGGCGTGCCCTGGAAGCCTGTTTTTTTTGGGGGGGGGGGGGGGGGTGGGAGGAACTTGGTGGGGGTCCGCCAGGGGGGGCCGTTTTGACGCTCTCTTTCTCTCTCTCATTCTCTCTCTCATTCTCTCTCTCTTCCCCTCTCTCTCTCTCTCTCCCCTCTCCCCTCTCTTTTCTCTCTCCCCCTCCCCCTCCCCCTCCCCCCTCTCTTCTCTCTCTCCTCCCCTTTCTCTCCCCTCTCTCTCTCCCCATATACACCTCCCTCCCACACTAAACGCACGCACACCCCCCCCCCCCACCCCCACCCCCCCACCCCCCCCCAAGTCGGTCTCCCTCCATTTTGTTATTGAGTTTTAGGGGGTTTTGCCTTCCTTTTATGGACCGGACCACAGGCCCCCGGGGGGGGGGAAGAAAGGGGAAAAGAAGGGCCCGAAAGACGTGAATTGTGGAGGGGGGAGGGGGGGGGGGGGAGGGAGGGGGGGGGAGGGAAAGGGGGAGGAGTTTTAAAGCCGGGGGACGGGTCGAGAACCCGGGAAGTTTTTTTAAAAGAACGCCCTAGGGGGGGGGAGCAGTTTTTCTTGAAACAGGGACCCCCGCCCCCCCCCTTTTTTGGCCCCACCCCCCCCTTTTAAAATTTTCGGCCCCGGGAATCGATTTTTTAAAAAAAAACGATCCCCAAAAGGGAAGGACCCATTTCCCCCAAGAGAGAAGAGGAGGGGGAGAGGGAGAGGAGAGAGAGGGGAGAGGAGAGAGAGAGAGAAGGAAAAAAGAGAGAGAACAAAAGAAAAAAGAGAGGAAAAAAGAGAAAAAAGGAGGGGAAGAGAGAGGGAGAAGAGAGAGAATTTCCCAAGGGGGAAAAAACAAAAAAAAAGGGGAAAAGAAAAAAAAAAAGGAGGAGAGAGGGAGGGAGAGAGAATGAGAGGAAAAAAAAGGAAGGAGAAGGAAGAGGGGGAGGGAGACGAGAAGAGAGAGAAGAAGGGAAGGAAATTTCGGGAAAAAAAGGGAAAAAAACCCTTTTAAAAAAAAAATTTGGGGAAAAAAAAAAAATTTAAAAAAAAAGGAAAAAACCGCAAAAACAAGAAAAAAAAAAAAGGGGGGGGGGGGGAAGGGAAGGAAAAAATTTCGCGAAGGCCGAAAAACAAATTTTAAAATTTTTTAAAAGGAGCCGGGGAAAAAGGGCAAAAAAAAGGGGGGGGAAAAAAGTTTTTATACCTTTAAAAAGGGGGGAAAACGGGGGGGGGGGGGGTTGAAAAGAAAAAAAAAAAAAAAAAAACCCAAAAATAAAAGAGAGAATCTTTTGGGATTGAGAAGTCGAAGAAGGAGGTATGGATGCCCTCGCTCACGTCTTTATGCCGGGCTGTAAAATGCGAATAATTTACTATATGTGACCCTCTTTTCCCGGCGAGATGTCTCTGTTTGTGTTGTTTCGTCTGCGGCGAACTCCACTTTCTAATCAAGCGGTTTTTTCCTTTAAAGGGTTTTTAAAAATTTTTTTCGGGCTGTGAAGGGGTGCATTTGCCTAAATAGGAAACCTTTTTTTTTTTTTTTTTTTTTTTTTTTTTTTTTTTTTTTTCTTTTTTTTTTTAAAGGGTTAATCTTTTTTTTTTTCGTTTTTTTTTTTTTTTCTTTGGGGTAAGGGAATTGGGGGTTGAACAAAAGGGGGTTTTAAACTTTTGAAATTGGAAAAAAAAATCATTTGGGGCAAGCAGCTGTTTTTTTTTTTTTTTTTTTTTTTTCTCCTTCTCCTTTACTCTCTTTCTTTTTCTCTTTCTATCTCTATATCCCCTCCCCCCTCCCCCCCCCTCCCCCCCCTTCTCCTTTCCCCTTCCCCTCTCCCCTTTTCTCCTCCTTCCCCTCTCTCTTCCTCTCTCCCTCTCTCTCTCTCTCTCTCTCTCCCTTCCCCTTTTTTTCCCCCCTTTTCCCCCCCCCCTCCTTCTTTCCCCCTTTTTCCCCCCCCCCAAAATTTTTTTCCCTTTTCCCCCTTTTTTTCTTGTTTTGGCGCCCCCGAAAAGAATTTTTTTGTTGCTTTTTTCGGGGGGAA
>NC_051401.1:42555332-42557832 GCF_015228065.2 Penaeus monodon | reverse complement strand
GTGGGTGCATCTTTTAGCTCTTAGGGAGAGAGGGTGCAAGGGCTATTTTCGGCCATACGAGAAAAAATACTGTGACGGAGCTGGTTTTCATCCCCAAGCTCTCCTCCTCCTCCCTCTCTCTCTCCCCCCTCCATCCCTCCCTCCCTCCTTCCCATTATCCTTCCTCCCTCTTCCTACCCTCTTCCCCCCCTCATCCTTTTCCTCCCTTCCCCTCGTGACATTTGTGTGTATAATTTTTATCCCGTTTTTTTTTATTTCTTTTATTTCATTTTTTAACTTTCTGTAAAGGTTGTTATACGGTCATTATCGAGTGAATTACGAAGCCATGCAGAGTTAGAAAACTATTTTTAAACAGGATGTATCTACTTTTTTTTTTAGATTTGTAACTTTTTTTTTTTTTAGAAAATATACTGCCGGGCGGTTCGTGTAGGCAGGGGAATCGTGTGCAAAGTGAATTAACACGTCGCATCCAGCGGAGATATGAGCACGGCTGGATCCTGTTCCCACTGAAAGCTTGAAATTATTCGTGAAAACAGAATTAGTTGCCTTCTTAGTGCTGCGAATGTTGCAAATATATTCATTTGAGCTTTGCGGAATTTAAGAGAGAGGTTAAAGAAAAAAAAACTGTGTGAAGATCAAAAAAAAGGAATTGGAAAATTATTTATACTAGAAGGGGAGGAAGGGGGAGGAGGGAGATGGGGAATGGGAGGTGGGGGGGGGGGGCAATACAAGTAGCCAGCACAGGTTTGTTAACTCGTATAATATTACTCGTTTTCTGCTTCATTTTCCATCTTTTTAAGACAATTTTCTTATCTTAAAAGAGCCCAGAACATCAAGTAAACAGAAATGATCTTTAAACCGTGCGAGATTCCGCCACCGCCATGCATTCGCTGTAGCTAACCGTCTTTATCCCTTTATCTCTACAGGTGAGTGTCGCTAAGGAGAAAGAGAGAGAGAGATGGAACGGAAAGGAGAGAGACAGAGAGAGAGACAAAGCGGAGGTAATGTCCACGTGTAATCTTGGTCGTATCTTCTACTTAGCGTCATGGGATACCCACCTTTATTGCAATCTCACAAAGGTCAGGTGGACAGTAATGTTCCTCACCGGACATAAACACACGTGTACCCTCACCCTGTGTGTTGTCTGTATGGGAACCTACCGCACCTTAAGGAGGAGGGAAGGAAGGAGGGAGGGGGGAGGGAGGGGAGGGGGAAAGGAGATTTTTCTCTGGATTTTCCTCTTTTTCGCATTTTTCGCACATGGCTATGTGCTTGTATATCTAACTACACACACACACACACACACACACACACACACACACACACACACACACACACACACACACACACACACACACACACACACCACACAACCCCACACACCAACACACGCATACACACACACACACACACAAAACACACACACACACACACACACACACACACACACACACACACACGTGTGTGTGTGTGTGTGTGTGTGTGTGTGTGTGTATGTACAAATATACATACATGCATACATGCATATACACACACACACACATACATGCATACATACATACATACATACATACATACATATATACATATATACATACGTACATACTACATATATACATACGTACATACTACATATATGTATATATATATATATATATGTATATATATGTATATATATATATATATAAAAATATATATATAATATATATAATATATATAATATATCATTTAATATCTATATAATATATATTAATATATATATCAAATAATTATATATATATATATATATTTTAAATTATTATATATATATATATATATATTATATATATATATTTATATGATTAATATATATATATATTAATATTTACTATATATATATTATATATTTCACACACACACACATCTGTTTACACACACACACACACACACACACACACCACACCACACACACACACACACACACACACAACACACATATTAATATATATATTAATATATATATATATATATATATATATTAATATATATATATATATATATTATATATTATATATATATATATCTCACACAATACATATGTATGTGTATATATATATATATATATGTATATGTATATTTTATATTATATATATATATATATATATATATATATATATATATATATATATATATATATGTATATGGGGAGATATGTATTTTTGCATATATATATGATCGATCTATCGGTTTTTATGTCCGTAAATTTTCTACATTTCAGCTCTTAGAAAAGATAATGAAGTACGCCAGTAAAGATAAAAATAAAACAATAAAAGATAATAGCCTTGATATCTCCTCCATCCATATAACCCTACCCTCCTCCCCTCCCTCCTTTCCCCATGAAACCCCTCCCCCACCCCTACCCCCACCCCTCACCCCATAGGCCCCATACACCACGGCATAAATCAAATTACGTAGAACCCCATGAGCAGTAGTGGTAGAAATTGTAGGGGAGGGGAGGGAG
>NC_051401.1:42537832-42540332 GCF_015228065.2 Penaeus monodon | reverse complement strand
CATTATTCCCCCTTCCTCCCTCCGCCCCATTTCTCCCACCCTCTCCCTCTCTCCCTCCCCATTTCTACCATTCTCTCCCTCTCTTCTTCCTTATTCTCCCTCCCCATTTCTCCCACCCTCTCCCTCTCTTCCTCCTTATTCTCCCTTCCTCCCCATTTCTCCCATTCTCTCCCCCGCCCTCATGACGGACGAGGAAGTTCTCACCTCAGGATACCGTCATTCAGCCGCCGTCGCCTCCTATCGTTCATTAATGGCACTTACCTCCTGGCTGGCCTCTCATGTGCCGCCTCTCCCATGGCACAACCACCGCAGTGCCACTCATGTCCAGTGTCTCTCACGTTCTATTTTTTTTTTTCGGTCCCATGTTTGGCTCCGTTGCTCTGGCACTGGACTATAGTGCACTTTCTGATAGGATCTTATGTGCGCACGAAGTTCATTGGAGTCCGTTTTATCAGTTATTGACAAGAGTTTCATTATGAAGATCGAGCGTTCTCTATTAAGTGCATGATGCTGGTGCATGGCTATTGGGATCCTGGTCGGTCCGGGCGATTCGGTCCAGCTGATCCAACTTCTTTTAAGTCTTGTTTTCTTTGACTATAGCTCCTGGTTTTTTCCTTCTTCTTCTTCTTCTTTTTTTCTTTTTCTTTCTCCTTTCTCTCTTTTTTGTTGTTGTTGTTGTTCGTGTCTTGCTTTATAATTGTTTTCATTGTATTTAAATAACTTCTTTCCGAGATGGTGTTAATGAAGGGGATATACTGATTTTTTTCCCTGGAGCAAGATACATAGAAGATTTTCATTCGAATATTCTAACTTCATGATACGGAAAGGGAACGGGGACCACGATATGATAATTGACAACCTTCCTAACGGCAAACTACACTCTTAACGAGATAAAGGTGAGTATATATCAGTATGCTTTTTGCTTTATATATATATGTATGTGTGCGTGCGTGCGTGCGTGTGTGCGTGCGTGTGTGTGTGTGTGTGTGTGTGTGTGTGTGTGTGTGTGTGTGTGTGTGTGTGTGTGTGTGTGTGTGTGTGTGTGTGTGTGTGTGTGTGTGTATATACGTGCGTGCGTGCGCGCGTTTGTGCGTATTTACGACTGCGTATGTGTATGTTTAGATTTTATTTAATTAACATACAAACCAGACATTATTTAAATGTTCTGATAATTGGCCAGAAGCCAGATGAATTGCCAGTCGATTATGGCGTATCCTCGGGACAGTCTAGAAACCACTTCAGTTTCTGATTGCCAAAAAAGGTCTTTTAGATGTTTTGCTAATAATCTTTCGTCTCTATGTCTAAGATCAGTGAGTTTTTCTCATCTCTAAGATAAATAAGTTTTAAGATCAATTCATTTTGATAAACATTTTTGTTATCATTGACTCCTTCATATAACTAATCCTATTAGCACCACTGTGGACTCAGCCAAGAAAACGAAAGCATTGATACTGAGGGTAAACGTGATACTGCAGAGAGGTCATCGTGTCAAGAATCCTTTCCGGCATTCAGTCACGTGATGTGATTTCAAAAGACAGGAGTGACATGCGCCGAGTGAGGGCGCGTGCTTGGTGCTGTGCATTCCATCAGGTTTCGCCACGCGACTCGGCAGGCTGTCGCTGTCTAACGTGGAACGGGCTGTTTGATTTTCATGCCCCCTCCCCCCTTTGTCTGAATTTTTAAACTGTAATTTCCCTGTCAGCGGATATTTTTATTCGTAAGGTTAAATCGTACTTCTTATGGTCTGTTATGGAGGTTACAGTTTTTCCGCAAAAAAAAGGTTTTCAAGTGCTGTCAAACCGAAACACACACACACACACACACACACACACACACACACACACACACACACACACACACACACACACACACACACACACTTGTCCAAAGGTGATCCAGCACCCTCTCGGCGGATCATGTGTCGGGCTTAAGAGGGTTTGGGCGTGCGCGATTCCCTGGTAAGAGGATTGAAACCCGTTAGCTTCCTTGTTCCGTTTATAGAGTAAGAGAGTTTATAGTGCGAGTGAATCTTGTGTTGTCTCTCTGTTGTTGTTACGTGTGATATATATATATTTTTTTTTTCGATGCTCTTCTCTTTGAAGGGATTGGATGGAAGTCTTTCTTTTTTGTTTTTTTGTTTTTCTTTTTTTTGTTTTCTGATTTTTCTTTTATTTTATTATATATTTTGGTATTTTTTACCGTCTTTTCTGGTCCTCTTTTTGCGTTTTCTTTTTCTTAATAGTCTTTTTCCGTTTTTTCTCTCTCTCTATCGTTTAGCTTTTCTATCCTTCCTGATATACTGACAGTATATTCATTTAGTTAAAAGTATTTTTTTCAAAAGAGAAACTCAACTACGAAAAATATATGCAAATTATTTTCTAACAACACCAATCACCTCATTACTCATTCAAGCCCTAATAATGATAATACTATAACAATTACTATTACTAATTCACTTGTTCCTCTCTCTCTTTATTGTTATTGTTATGGTGCTTACAGT
>NC_051401.1:42512832-42520332 GCF_015228065.2 Penaeus monodon | reverse complement strand
GGGGTTGGGGGGTAATCCGACCTTTCATGGCAAGACGTCAGTCACGCAGAGTGGCGTCGGACACACATGCAAACACACACCCGCGTTATACGGACATGCAGTTGTGTGGATATGTGGATGTGTCTGCACGTAGCACTGATTTGATACATTGTTCAAGAAAAATGTTTGTTTGTCATCATCTTTGTTCATTTCTAATACTGTTTTTTTTTTCACAGGTACGGTTGACAGAGACGGTCGTGGTTAAGGAGATGGCAGGTAATGGTGAGTGATTAGATCTTATTAAAGAGTTTTTAATGATCTCGGTTTGAGTAACGTGTTGTCTTCCCACATATGCTTATTTAATCACTTTAACCTTCATCTTTCTTTCATATAACACAATTATTTTTATGGAGTTCTCATATAAACGCACACATACATCCATACAAATACATTTATACACACATACACTTATACATATTCAGTTACACGCACAGATATACATACACCACACACACACACACACACACACACACACACACACACACACACACACACACACACACACACACACACACACACACACACACACACACACCACACACACACACACCACACACACACACACACACACACATCACACACATCTCACACATACATATACTCATACACAGGGGCCTGGGGGAAGGTCGTACTCATGGGTAGTCGGTGTGGTTTGACGACCCTCCCATGTTAGCATAAGATTCCCACCTTTGATAGTGAGGTCGTTTGTGATCACCAGCCTCGTCCTGGGGAGAAGGGAGAAGGAGGAAGGGAGAGGAGGGGGTGGGGAGAGGGAGAGGGCAGGGTGGAGGGGGGAGGATAGAGGAGGGGGAGGGCAGGATGAAAGGGGGAGGAGAGACGAGGGGGTGGGAGGAGGGAGAAGACAGTATGGGGAAAGAGGGAGAGAGGAGAGGGGAGGGGGGGAGAGAGAGAGAGGAGGAAGGAGAAAAGAAAAGGGAGGAGGGAGGAAGGGGAGGGAGAGAGCAGGAGGGGAGGCATTCTAATCTCGCTCGATTTATGGTTTTGATGGTCAAGGATTAGGCGAGGATGTATCGTTTGCCTTTTTGCGCGATTCAGAGATTCTTCCTCTTTCCTTCTCTCCCTTCTTCTCTGCTCTATCTCTTGTCTTCCTTCTCTTTCTGTCCCCCTTCTCTTTCTGTCCCCCTTCTCTCTCTCTCTCTCTCTCTCTCTCTCTCTCTCTCTCTCTCTCTCTCTCTCTCTCTCTCTCTCTCTCTCTCTCTCTCTCAGCTCTTAGTGGCAAAGAATATCGGGTAAGGAAAGAATTTTAATTCTTATGGTGTTGGGCTTTAAGGTCGATATCGTTTTGTTTCGTTTTATATCTTTCGACTGGCTTTGAAGGATGTGTGGCAAGTCTTGAGATGAAGATGCTGGTGATAATGTTCTACGGAGCCTTGTTACTGAGAGAGAGAGAGAGAGAGAGAGAGAGAGAGAGAGAGAGAGAAAGAGAGAGAGAGAAAGAGAGAGAGAAAAAGAAGAGAGAGAGAGAGAGAGAGAGAGAGAGAGAGAGAGAGAGAGAGAGAGAGAGAGAGAAAGGAGAGAGAGAGAGAGAAAGGAGAGAGAGAGAGAACAGAGAGAGAGAACGGAGAGAGAGAACAGTGAGAAAGAAAGAAAGAAAGAACGAGAAACTTAGGAAGTGATAATTGGATTGCATGCGTTGCAACGTCATGCAAAGGAAGGAGGGCGGGGCAAGCAATGAACGGGCGTGAATCCCTCGCGTCATTCATAAAGCGATTGAATTAGTCTCGTAAACGTAATTGTAAAGCGTCGAGCTGTTCTTTGTCGTTCGTTCTTATACCTTTGTTGTTTTTTGTTGTCGCTTTTTTTTCCGCAAAGAGTTAAGAGTGATATTTGTTAGATTGAAAAAAAAATAGAAATGGTACAGAAAATGCAGGGGCGGGTACTAGATTGCATCTCTGGAAACACAGTGATTTTAATGGATCTCCGCTAATGATTGAGTTCGCTCTCGCGCTCGCCTCCCCCACTCCTCGCTCTTCCTCCTCGTCTTCCTCCTCTTTGTCTTCCAATTTCTTTTCCTCTTTCTCTTCCTCCTCCTCCTCCTCCTCTTCCTCCTTCCTCTTCCTCGTCTCACCCCTCTAACTCTTACTCCTCCTTCCTTGTCTTCCTCTTCCTTTCTCCTCTTCCTTCTCTTCCTCTTACTCATTTTCCTCTTCCCCCTCCTCTCCTCCTCCTCCTCCTCCTCCTCCTCCTCCTCCTCCTCCTCCTCCTCCTCCTCCTCCTCCTCACCACCCATCCTTCTCACACCCCTACCCCCTTATCCCCCTCATCCCCCCCCCCTCCTCCTCTCTCTCCTCCCGCAATCATCGCTGAAACAGATACACGCACGTAATGTTATTGCGCGATGAATAGAGTGCGAACAAGACTGAGAACATCCGAGAACATTCGAGAACGAGCGTGAACATCCGAGGACATTCGAGAACGAGCGTGAACATCCGAGAACATCCGAGGACGAGCGTGAACATCCGAGAACGTGCGTGAGCTCCTCCTGTAATCAGCCTTGACCTTGTAAACTGTAGGAAGTGGTGGAGGAGACCGCTGTAACACACGCTGTATTGCTCAGCATTACTCGTGTAATATCCCGTCATCTCGGCTGTAGATTGTGTGTTCCTGTACCTTACCCACGCTTCTTTTCTTCGCCCCTTGGCCTTCTCCTCCTCCTCTTCCTCCTCTCTTCCCCCTCCCCCCTCTTCTTCCTTCTTTCGTCCCCAGCCTCCCTTCCTCCTCTCTTTCTCTCTTTCCCTCCTCCCCCTCTCTCTTTCCTCCTCCTGTCTTCCCCTTCTCCCGTCCTCCTCCTCCTCCTTCTCCCCCTCCTCCTCCTTCTCCCCCTCCTCCTCCTCTTCCTTCTTCTTTTTCTTCTCCTCCTCCTCCTCCTCCTCTTTTTCTCTTCACTACTCCCACCATCCTCCTCCTGTCTTCCCCCTCTCCCCCTTCTCCCCGGCCTCCCTTCCTGCTCTCTTTCTCTTTTCTCCCTCTCCTCCTCCTCCTCTTCTTTCTTCCCCCTTCCCCCCTCCTCCTCCTGTCTGCACTTTCCCCCACCTCCTCTTCTCTTCCTCTTCTCTCCCTCCTTTTCCTCTCTCTTCCCTCCCCCCCTCCTCCTCATCTATCCCTTCTCCCCCTCCACTCTTCCCCCCTCTCCCCCACCTCCTTTCTCTCTCCTTTCTCCCCCTCTTCCTTCATTCTCGTAGTGTTCGCACGTTTCCTATTCTCCTTCCTTTTAGCACTACGGGTGAAAGAGGGAGGGAGAGGAAATAATAGAAGATGAAATGAGAGAGAGAGAGAGAGAGAGAGAGAGAGAGAGAGAGAGAGAGAGAGAGAGAGAGAGAGAGAGAGAGAGAGAGAGAAAGAGAGAGAGAGAGAGAGAGCATTGAGAGAAAGAAATAGAGAGAGAGGATTGAGAGAAAGAAATAAAGAGAGAGAGAGAAATAAAGACAGGGAAAAGAAGAACGAAAGAGAAAGAGACAAACAGAGAGACAAAGACACGTACAGAGTGAAAGGTGAAGAGTAATGTTTTTTTTTTTTTTTCTTTGTCTTTTTTTTTTTTTTTTTTTTCTTCACTCCAGCTGCAGCCGATAGACAGAGCCGTCAGAGTGGATGTCTGTTTAATTGGTGTTACAGAGAGTAGGCAAATAACTGGATGGATTTAAATTTTTCTCTTGTTTCTTGTCTGTTCCTGGAGCGCCTGTCATTTTTTGTTTAATTGTTATTTGATTCTCTTCGTTTCTTTGATATCTCTCTTTCGAAAAATAAGAAAAAAAAGAAGAAAATACAAGAATTTATTCAGAATTAAAATTATACTGATATCTGAACAACACTTCGGTGCAAAAATTAATAATATTTTGATGCAGAATCCAACCCATATGTTTCCAAAGACGCCTCCTCTTTCCCCTCTGCCCTCCCCCTCCTCCTCCTCCTCCTCCTCCCCCTCCCCCTCCCCCTCCCCCTCTCTCCCCGCCAAAGAGAGCTGTCAACCAATCAGCGCGGAGGTCGAGTGTGACGTAATCGATATAAAAAGATTACAAGCGAGTCCATAGCGATTGTTGGCCTGTCAGTCACCGGAACGGCACGCGAGCCACTCTGTTTAATGTAGCTTTCCTTTCTTTAATGTATTTGATATATTAATCTTGCGCCCGTGGCCTCGGGGGGTCGGGTGATGGGCGGCAGCGAAGCAGTGTCACGCATTACGGCGAAAAAGATGGAATTCGGGTCTTTAACAACAAAAAAAAAGGAAAAAAAAAATCTCCTCAAGAGCTATTTTCTTTTTTTTCTCTCTCTTTCCCTCCTTTTCCTTTTCTTTCTCTCGTGCATCTGAATTAATTTTCATTTCAACTTCTGCCTGTCATTCTTTTTATTCTTCGTGCTACACTGATTCTCGCTGTAATTATTCATGTTCTTTTTTTTTGCCACCTTTCAGCTTCACGCCTTTTAATTAAAGACGATTCTCCCGGACTGCTATGGATCCTCGAGTGCACACACGCGTGTTGAGAGGAGCGAGAGTGTGTACGCAAGCAATTAAATCTATTAATTAATCAGACTGATGCACTAGGCCAGCGTTTCGTATGGGAGTGTGAGAAGAGGGGGAGAGGGGAAGAAAGAGGGTAGGAGGGAAGAAGGAAGGGGAGGAAAGGGAAGGGGGGAAGAAGGGAATAAGGAAGAGAAGGGAAGGGGGAAGAGGAGGGGGGAGAGGGAAGGAAGAGGGAAAGAGGGAGGGAAGGGAAGGGTGGCTGGGGAGGGAGTCCTTGCACCACTTGTGCATTATCCCACCCTGCAAACCTATATCCGAAACTCAACCTGGAAAAAACGAATTACGAAGACGCGGAACAATGGGCCAGCGTCTTCCACCCAGCGGAGGCTATTGATTATAGGGTTCTTTTCAATTACATTTGTGATATCATCAGCATAATGGTAAGGCGAGAGGGTGGGAAGGAGGGAGAAAGAGGAGGGCGGGAAGGAGGGAGAAAGAGGAGGGCGGGAAGGAGGGGGAAAGAGGAGGGCGGGAAGGAGGGGGAAAGAGGAGGGAAGGAAAGAAGAGGGATGCTGGGTGTCTGGAATGGGAGGAAGGGGAAGGAAAGCGAGAAAGAAGAAAGGGGGAGGAGGTGTGTATATGTGTATATATATATATATGTATATATATATATATATATATATATATATATATATATACATATATATACATATATATATATACATATATATATATACATATCTCTTCTTTTAACGGTAGGTTCATGTCTGAGCCGCCGTGGTCACAGCATGATACTTAATTGTAGTTTTCATGTTGTGATGCTCTTGGAGTGAGTACGTGGTAGGGTCCCCAGTTCCTTTCCACGGAGAGTGCCGGTGTTACTTTTTTTTTGTTTGTTTGTTTTGTTTTAGGTAATCATTCTCTCTATTTTATCCGGGCTTGGGAGGGACCAGCACTTGACCTGAGCTGGCTTGCCCACCCAGTGGCTAGGTAGCCAATCGAGGTGAAGTTCCTTACCTAAGGGAACAACGCGCCGGCCGGTGACTCGAACCCTCGAACTCAGATTGCCGTCGTGACAGTCTTGAGTCCGACGCTCCAACCACTCGGCCACCGCGGCCTTGACGATCATGGGTTTTCCATGATTTTTCTTGGCAATTTAGAGCGGTGGTTTGCCATTGCCTTCCGCCCGTTTTTTTTTTTTTTTTTTTTTTTTTTTTTTTTTTTTTTTCGAGTCACCATCTCTATTTACCCGGCACTGACTTGGGTTGCCTTGGCTACCCAGCGGCTAGGCAGGCAATCGAGGTGAAGTTCCTTGCCCAAGGGAAACAGCGCGCCGGCCGGTGACTCGAACCCTCGAACTCAGATTGCCGTCGTGACAGTCTTGAGTCCGACGCTCTAACCATTCGGCCACCGCGGCCCCATACATACATATATATACATATATATACATATATATATATATACACACACACACACATATATATACATTATATATAATATATATATATATATATATATATATATATATATATATATATATATATATATATATATATATATATATATATATGAGAGAGAGAGAGAGATGAATGAAGGGAGGGGAGAGAGAGAGAGATGAATGAAGGGAGGGGAGAGAGAGAGAGAGAGAGAGAGAGAGAGAGAGAGAGAGAGAGAGAGAGAGAGAGAGAGAGAGAGAGAGAGAGAGAGAGAGAGAGGGGGGGGGGTCATAAAAAAAGGAACAAAAAGAGAAAAAAACAAAGAAACAGAAGAGAGACAGAGAGGCTTACGCCGAAGCCCGGCCTACACCCAAGACGGACGGGAGAGGAGCGACGGAGAGCTAATGTAAGGCAGAACGAGGGTCGTACGTGAGCCGCTGCAAAGCCCGCTGGAGAGGAGTGGCCGGGAGTGGGCGGAGTGGTGTGGCTGGGGCGAGTGAGGAGTGGGTGTCGAGGTGTCAGAAAATTTATTGCACGTAGGAGGATAAAGACCTATGGAAGAAGGTCACGCGTTGATTGGACGAGAGAGGGATGGAAGGAGGGGGGTAAGGGAGAGAAGGAGGGAGAGAAAATGTAGATAGATAGATAGATGGATGGATATGAAGGAAATGAGGGGGGGGGGGAGAAAGCAAGGTAGAGGGAGAGAGAAGAAGAAGAGAGAGAGAGAAGGAGAGGAAGAGGGAAAGAGGGATCGGGAGAAGAAGAGGGAACGGGAGAAGGAGAGGGAAAGGAAGAGGGAGAAGGAAAGGAAGAGGGAGAGGGAAAGGAAGAGGGAGAGGGAAAAAAGTGAGAGAGGAAAAAAGAAGAGAGAGAGGATGAGGGAGAAAAAGAGGAAGAGAGAGAGAGAGAGAGTGGGAGGAGAAAGAGACAGAAAGAGAGAGAGAAAGAAATAACGAACGAAAGAAAAAGAACCAGAACAATTAAGAGAACGATAGAGAGAGAGAGTGCAAGCAGCAACACCTACCTGACTCCCCGCCGCTGATTTTCGCACCAAAGGTAAAAGGAAACGAACCAGCCGCTTGCCACAGGGCGCTGCGGGAGGCAGTATGGGAGACGAACGGCTGAATCTCATTACAGCAAGACCGAAGTCTGGGGTCTAGGCGTACTGCGACGGCGTTTAGGGGTGAGAGGGTGCATAAAAGAGAGAAAAGGGGAAGGGAGAGAGAGGAAGGGGAGACGTAATGAAGGGGGATAGATGTAATAAAGGAATTATGTACAAGAGTGCCGAGGAGAGAAAGAGGGAACCTCGGAAATGAGGAGTTCTGGGGTAGACACAAGATGGAAAGAAGGAGAGAGATGAAGATGGTGATGATGAGGACGAGGGATGACGATGACGATGGCGACGATAGTGATAATGATGAGGATGATGACAATGACAACGGTGTAACGTTGGACATGAGAACGAGGAGAGAGAGAGTAGAGAAATAGCGACCACCGAGACCGTTTGCCATTCATTATCACTCCAGCCCATTAACACACAAGTGC
>NC_051401.1:42497832-42505332 GCF_015228065.2 Penaeus monodon | reverse complement strand
TCCTGTTGTTTGGGTGACGTAGTGGGGTCCTTGTTATGGGCGGAGGGGAAGGTCGTGGAGGGAGTGTGTATTCGGGTGCGTGCAGGAGGGAGGGGAAGGGAGGGGCCGGGAGGGAAAAGGAGGGGAAGGGAGGGGCCGGGAGGGAAGGGGGTTTGTTTGGGGCGGGTTAGAGTGAGAAAAAGGGAGGGGGGGAAGGCAGTGGGTAGTGCTGTTGGTGTGTGTGTGTGAGAGAGAGAGAGAGATGGGAGGGGAGAGGGGGGATTATAACCCAGTGTCAGACTCACAACAAAAGAAAATGGAGTAAGTTATGAGCTAAAGGAGTGATTATGGACGGTAGGAGGGTATGAAGAATGGGGATGGAAGGGGAAGATTCCTTTTTTTAGGTTAGAGAGAGAGAGAGAGAGAGAGAGAGAGAGAGAGAGAGAGAGAGAGAGAGAGAGAGAGAGAGAGAGAGAGAGAGAGAGAGAGGAAGACAAAAAGAGAAAGAGTAAGAGACAGACAGACAGACAGATGTATTGACTTTGACAAGCACCCGAATATATATATATATATATATATATATATAATATATATATATATATATATATATATATATATATATATATATATATATATATATATAATAATAATAATAATAATAATAATAATAATAATAATAATAATAATAATAAAAGAAAAATACCCGTCACACAAACGAACACCAGATACTCAGATCCCACCCTCAGAACCCACTTTCCGAACCTCGCGCGTTTGACAAGGCCTCCGAACCCAAATATATGCCAGACTATTTATTACAGTAAGTCTGCGAGCGGCGATAATCTGCGTAACAAGACTCCACGCCCGGTGTACTGTGTCGCGTCGCGTCGCCCGCTTCCCTCTGTTGACAAAGCGCACTCCCGTCGAGCCCCATGATGCTGGACTGATCCGAAGGAAAACACACACGCGGCGGGGCGGCAGCGCTCCGGACGACTGTAAAATCCGCTAAATGCCCATAGCGGCCATCTTGCTCAAAACAGTTTAAGTCATCAGTCGGCGAGTCGGAGGTTTCGTCTGACGGATGGCCCTTCCGACGGACGGTGGGGAGAGGGGGGAGAGGGGAGGGGGGTGAACGCGCCTCTCTATTGTGTCCTCGTGTCTGTGTTTCTTACGTTAGCAAATAGGATTTTCCTTTATTTTAATTCCCTGTTTTCGTCTTTACCGTTTTTCCTTTTTTCGTTTTCTTTTTGCCTTTTCTGGTTTTCTTCTTTTTCGCCTTTTTCTTATCCTCTTCCTCTTCCTTTTCCTTCTTTCTTTATCGTTTTCTTATTCTTCCTCTTCCGTTTCTTCTTACTCTCTCTACTTCTTTTCTATTACCAACACTACTGTTTCTCCCTCTTCTTTTTTTCGCTTTCCTTTGATTAGGAAGCGAAGCTCCTCCGTCGTCCGCCCTCCTGACCCGCAGAGGCCTAGCAACAAGGGCGCCGGGCATGGCCACGCGCCCTCAGCCGCGAGCCGAGTGTAAACAAACCCGGCGGCGGGCGGGCGGCGGGCGGGCGCGTCCTCGGGGCATCACAAAAACTCCTCCTCGGCGAAGTCCAGCATTGAAAGCGATATGACGGACGTGGGTGACAGCGCCCTGACACGCAGCTGGCCTGAAGTGTGGAAGGGAGGTGTGTGTGCCAGGGGTGGAGGAGGGTGGCAGGGCTGCATGGGTGGGAGGGGGGTAATACCCTGTCAACATTGTGACAATTACATAACAAAACTCGCATGTCTCCCCCCCCTCTCCCCCCTCCCCAACTCCGTATCCTGTGTCGTGCATTTTGTGCGAGAATGTGACATGGATGTAATCTAACCCGGCTTTTGTATCCCGATGTGCAGGTTGTTCCATTATAACTTGTGCGTTGTACAGAACAGCGTACGGTTTTGTACACGGCCTTTTCCCATCTATTTTCTTTACCTTTTCTATTTTTTTCGGTGAACTAGTAAAATATAATTGGTGTTGCAATGAATTGTGCAACATTTTTTGGGTCTTGCAATTGTAGGCTATACGTTTGTTTCGATGAAAGTTAGGTTCTCTCTGTTCGGTTTGGACGCATATTGGGAGATCCTAAAATAAAAAAAGTAAAAAAAAAAATAGTAATAATCTAATATATGCTGATAATCGAACAAAATGAAATATTCCGAGCTTTTTGTGGATTTCTACGAACACCTTTTAGTTTCTTAAGACGTTCTCCCTATTGGGTAAGTCTCATCTTTCTGTCTCTCATTCTCACTCTTCTCTACTTCTCTCTCTCAAACGTCTCTCTCTCTCTCTCTCTCTCTCTCTCTCTCTCTCTCTCTCTCTCTCTCTCTCTCTCTTCTCTCTCTCTCTCTCTCTCTCCTCTCTCCTCCCTCCCTCCCTCCCTCTCCCTCCCTCCCTCCATCCCTCCTCCTCTCCCTCTCCTCTCTCTCTCTCTCTCTCTCTCTCTCTCTCTCTCCCCTCCCTCTCCCCCCCCCTCTCTCTCTCTCTAACTCTTCTTCCTCTCCCCACTCCTTCCTTTATACCTATCCTACCACACACATTTAACTCCTCACATATAAATAAATCACAACTCCAGCTTACTTTTGGATTCAACTCTCCCTACATCATATAAAGTTAACAATGACCTTCATCATTTAACACTACGTTATAAAACCCCATATAAAATGAGCACTGATGGCCTTCAACGTGTGATAAAAAGGCCATAAAGAAGTGAGAAGCCAACGTAAACATAAGCTGCTCGACTTAGCAATGCAATGAAATGATCCTGGTATGCATGTCACTGGATAGTTCAAGTACCCGTAGCCATGGGTCGAAGGGAGGAGGAGGGGGAAGGGAAGGGGAAGGGAGGGGAAGGGAGGGAAGGAAGAGAGAGCGAGAGGGGAGGGCAAAGGGGGAAGGAAAGGAAGAGAGAAGAAGAGGGGAGGAGGGGAAGGGAGGAGAAGGAGAGGGAGAGGAGAGAGAAGAGGAAGAAGAGAAGAAGAGGAGGAGGGAAAAGGAGGAGGACAACCCGCTTTGGGATAAACATTCCCCTTTTTGGCTGTGTGGGAGGCCGAGGGGACGAGGCAGCTGAGGGGAGACTTCACACTGCAGGTCTTCTCTTCTACTCTCCGAGCTCGCCCACTGGGATTTTTTTTCTCTCTCTTTTTTTTTTAGTTAAGTTCACGTCGCTTTATTTCTTTTCGTTTGATTGTTTGGTCTCGTTTGGATAAATGTTCATATGTGTGAATATATATATATATATATATATATATATATATATATATATATATATATATATATATATATATATGTGTGTATGTATGTAGTGTGTGTGAGTGTGTGTGTGAGTGTGTGTGTGTGTGTGTGTGTGTGTGTGTGTGTGTGTGTGTGTGTGTGTGTGTGTGTGTGTGTGTGTCTGTGTGTGTGTGTGTGAATATAAGCATCGTTACCATTAGTATTAGGATCTTATAAATATTAGCATTATTATCTTCATTATCTGCTATCTTCATCAACAGCAGAATCATTATTATCACTGTCTTTAGCATTACTTGCTGTATTGCATTATCCTTAAAAGATAAACTAATCTATTAATTCTCTCTCTCTCTCTCTCTCTCTCTCTCTCTCTCTCTCTCTCTCTCTCTCTCTCTCTCTCTCTCTCTCTCTCTCTCTCTCTCTCTCTCTCTCTCTCTCTCTCTCCATCACCGTTCTCTATTTCTCCTCCTTATTCGCGTGTTGCCTCCCCTCGCCCCTTCCACATTTCCCCTCACTCAAATTCTCTCTTTCCCCTCTAATCTTTACTTTCATTCGCCCTCTCCCCTTTCTGCCTCGGTTAATGTAGTCCTCTCTATAAGTCCAGGTTTATTTAGGTTATTTTACGTCTCTTTCTCCTGTTTTTATCTGGTCTTTTTATGTGCATGTTTGCGTTTTTTTCATGTGTGTGTGTGTTTGTGTGTGTGTGTGTGTGTGTGTGTGTGTGTGTGTGTGTGTGTGTGTGTGTGTGTGTGTGTGTGTGTGTGTGTGTGTGTGTGTGTAAAAGTGTACATGTGTGCGTGACCGAGGGAGTGATTGCATTGTGCGATGATCAGTATATCCGATCCGTTTTTTATCAATTTATGTATTTCCTTTTTCCTTGTCTTATCCTGTAATCACCCCCATCCCTTCCCTGTGCAGCTAATCCTCATCCAAATCGCCCCCCTATCTCATCTCCTCCCCTTTCCTCCCCCCTCTCATCTCCCTTCCTCCCCCTCCTTCCCTTCTCTCTCCCTTCCATTATCGTATCTACGTCTCCCTTTCTTTCCCAGTTTCCATCTCGTTTCCCCTTCTCCCTTCCGTCTCTCCTCTTCCCCTTACCTCTTCCCCTTCGCCTCCCTTCCTTCTTTTCCCCTCACTCACCCCCTTCCCCTCTCCTTCCTCTTCCCTTTCCCTTCCCCTTCCCCTTCCCCTTCCCCTTCCCCTTCCCCTTCTTCTTCCCCTTCCCCTTCCCCTTCCCCTTCTCCTTCTCCCCCCTTCTCCCCTTCCATCGTCTCCAGTTTCTCTCCGGCCTTCCACTTCACCGCCCCTTTGGAAGCTGTTTAAGTTAATTACGCTTGATTCGCCCGTGGAAAAAAAAGGAGGGAGATGCATTGTTATTTAGGTCGACGTTCGGTTCGTCTTGGGAAGGAAAAGGTTTCGGTTGAGTGGGTTGGGGAGGGGGGTGGGAGGGGGAGGGGGAGGGGGTTAGTGAGAGAGGGAGAGAGGGAGTGGGAAATGGGTTGAAGGGAAAAGTTGTGAAATAAGGAGAGAGAGAGAGAGAGAAAGAGAGAGAGAGAGAGAGAGAGAGAGAGAGAGAGAGAGAGAGAGAGAGAGAGAGAGAGAGAGAGAGAGAGAGAGAAGGGGGAGGGAGAGGGAGAGGGAGAGGGGATGGAGGATCAAAGAGACCGAGGAAAAGAGAGAGAGAGAGAGAGAGAGAGAGAGAGAGAGAGAGAGAGAGAGAGAGAGAGGGGAAGTGAAAGAAAGAACATATATCGTTATACACACATAATTTACATAATACAGGTCTTTATGCAGTTTCTAGGAACTGATATAATGCTTTTAAATGATGTAAAAATCCCAGACTCCGTTATGTGATACAAGGGCTTGAGGATTGGCGTTGCAATGCCTTGAATTGCAATTTGTGCATTCATAAAGCTAGACGCCGAGATTTGCATATTAAGATAGACATGTAGAGAGAAAGAGACCTACAGCCAGAGGTAAATAGATTGGCAGAGAGAGGGAGAGAGGAGGGAGGGAGGGAAGGAGAGGGAGAGAAGGAGAGGGAGAGAAGGAGAGGGAGAGAGGGAGAGGGAGGGAAGGAGAGAGGGAAGAGGGAGGGAAGGAGAGGGAGGGAAGGAGAGAGAGGTAAAGAGAGAGAGACGGAGACGAAGACAGAGACAGAGAAAGACAGGCAGATAGATAAATTATATATTAAACCGCGTAATCACTTCCTTTGTTCCATATTTTAGTACGTAGAAGAAGAGGGAGAAGAGGAAATGAAGAAATAGAGAAAGAGAAAGTGGAGGAAGCAAGGGAATGAGAGAGGAAGAGGAAAAGAGAGATATAGATGGGAAGCTGAAAGAGGCGGAGGAAGATTAGGGGAAGGAGGAGTAGGAGTAGGAAAAGGGGAAGAAGGAGGAAAAATATAAGGGAGAGGAGAGGAAGGAGGAGAAAAAAGAGGAAGAGGAGGAGGAGGAAGAGAAAGAAGAGGAAAAGGAGGAAGAGGAGGAGAGAGAAGAAGGAAAAGGAGGACAAAAGGGAAAAGAGGAGGAAAAGAGGGGAAGAGGAAGGGGGAGGAGGAAAAGGAGAGCAAAGAGAAGAGAGAGGAATAGAGAGAGAAGAGGACAAGGTCTGAAGGCGGAGTTGGACAGATCTTTGAGCTTGTGCGATTGTTTGCGTGCTATTTTTTCTCCCTTCTCTTCCCATATTATTTTTCCCTTTTGTTTACCTTCCTCCATTCCTATCAACTTTTTTTTTCTCATCTTTTCTCTTCAATTTCGTTTCTCTCTCTCTCTCTCTCTCTCTCTCTCTCTCTCTCTCTCTCTCTCTCTCTCTCTCTCTCTCTCTCTCTCTCTCTCTCTCTCTCTCTCTCTCTCTCTCTCTCTCTCTCTCTCTCTCTCTCTCTCTCTCTCTCTCTCTCTCTCTCTCTCTCTCTCTCTCTCTCTCTCTCTGGTTAGGAATGTTTCGGTTCCCTTTTTCGTTTATTTATCAATTTCTTTTTGTGTTTAGTAAATTATTCATTTTCCATTCATATTTCTCTTTCATTCATTTAGTCATTCCTTTTTCTCATCTCTCTTTTCATTCGTTTACTGTTTTCTTCATCCTCTCTCTTTTGCACTGATTTATTCATTTCTTCATATCTTCTCGCTCTTCATTATTGAATTCATCCTTTTCTCCTCATTCTCTCTTTACATTCACTCATTCATTTATTTTTTTTCATCAATTTTCATCAATCCATTCATTCATCCTAATCTCGCTTTTCATCCATTTATTCCTTCCTCCTTCACAGACCTACATTAATTTTCTTCATCCACACCCCTCCTCCTCCTTTATTCACATTCCTCCTTTGTTCATTTCCTTCTTTCACATTCAACCTTCCTTTATTTCCGCCATTCACATCCCTCCTTCATCCATTTCCTTCCTTTATTTCCTTCACCCACACCCCTCCTTCATTCATTTCCTTCATTCACATCTCGTTCTTGCCAACCCTTCTTCATGGTAAAGCCTCGTTGTTTTCTCTGACGTCGTTTCCGATTGAGTTGCAACAAACAGAGCAATCCAGCAGTTTATGGGAGTTGCGCGCGTGTTTATGGCCGAGTGGAGTTGGGAAAAATAGAATGACACGAACCTCTAAAGTTACTTCGTTGTTGGGTGTCCAGATGTGTGACTTGGAAAAGGGGGCGTGGTTTCGTCTTGTTTTATTTATTTATTTTTCTTTATTGTTATTATTATTTTTCGGTATATATATTTTGGTTTTGGTTTTCTTCTGTGTTTTGTTTATTCATTTCTCCGTGTTTGTCTGTCTATTTCTTTCAGTGTCTTAAAGTTTCTCTCTCTCCTTACGTTCGTTCGTTCGCCCCTCCCTCTCTCCCTCCTCCCTCCCTCCCTCCCTCCCTCCCTCCCTCCCTCCCTCCCTCCCTCCCTCCCTCCCTCCCTCCCACCTTCCTCTCTGTCTCCCACTCCCTCCTGCTCTTCCTCATTTGGTTTTTCACTTCTCATAAAAATCACTGTTATGAGAGCTCTAATGAAATATAAATCATAGTGAGTTCACGGGCGTCCCTCCCGCTAACCTTCCCCTCACTTCCCTTCCCTCCCCAAGTCCACCCCCCTCTACCCTTCCCTTTCCTTCCTCTCACCTCTTTTCCCCCCACAGTCCTCACTCCTACCCCTTACCTATCCCCCATCCCCAGTCCTATCCACTTCCTCAGTCCTCTCATCCTCCCCAACCCGCTCGCCCTCCCTAACTCCCTCTCCCTCCCCTACTCCCTCGCTCTCCCTAACTCCCTCTC
>NC_051401.1:42465332-42472832 GCF_015228065.2 Penaeus monodon | reverse complement strand
AAGGATGGTTGATGGAAGATGACAATGTAGAGGGGAAGAGGAGTGTGAGGGTGATCTATAGCGAATGAGGGAAGCACAGAAAGTGAAGATGACGAAGAAAAAAAACGCAAATCAAGTTACAAAAATACACTGGAATTAGAAGATACACGAGGAGAAATAAACAATGGACTATACCAGAAAAACAAAAGAAGAAAAGAAAGGCGAAACGAAATGAGAGCAAAGAAAGGAAAGAGAGGAGGGAATTGTGTTAGAAAAAGGAAATGGTTTAAGAGATTACAATAAAGATGAGGGGGAGGGAAGAGAGAAAAGCAAGGGAAGGCGAAAGAGAAAGAGAAAGGAAAGATGGGATACAGGTGATGAATGAGGGGAAAGATAGATGAAGGATAAATGATTAATTGCGAGAAGAGGGTCGGACGACGAATGGGAAGAGGAAGAAGGGATGAATAAGGAGAGGAAGGGGAATAGAGGAGAGGGAGAAAAGGGAGAATCGAAAATGTTTCCTTGATTCGCTCTTACATATGTCTGTCTGTATGTATGTATTGGTACGTATACGCACACATGTACATACCGATAAACACCTGCACAGAGGCACAAAGAATCGAGGCTTATATCAGAAACCTCAAAGTCAGGAGCGAAACCCCGTCACGTTGCCCTCCACCTTCCCCCTACCCCTTCACTTCTACCCCTACGCCCCTTCCCCTTCATCCCACTCCTCCCCTTCACCCTACCTCATCCCTCTTGCCCCTTCTCCCCTCCCCTCTCTTTTCTCCCCTCACCCCACCACTTCCCCTCCTGCCCCTCACCCCCCCTCCGCTTCACATCACCCCTTCCCTTCACCCCTCCCCTCCCCACTCCCCCTTTTACCCCACTCCTCCCCTCCCCCCTTACCTCATGCCAACAGTTGCAGGAGTTGCGAAGCGAAGACAACGTTGCAAGTCTCTCAAAGTCCCCAAAGTCTGAGGGTTGTAACATGTCCCAATTTCCCCTCGCGTCCTGCCTCCTGGCCTCGGCTTCCTGTTGAGGGGACGCGGCTGGATTTACCGCCGAGGCTTAACGAGGGGAATGATTTGCTTTTATTGGGGTGTTTTACTCTAGTTTTGTAAATGTGTGTTCCGTGTTTGTATTGTTTGGATTTGTGTTTTTATTAGGTTGGTTGTTTCAGGGTTTTTATTGAAGCTGAAGTCGTCGACGGGGGGGATGTTCGGAGAGGTGATATAGTTTTTTTTTTTCTTTTTTTTAAGCTTTACTTCAGTTTCTTTTGGTACATTTGTGTTTTTTGTTGCTCTCCTCAACACACATACTGATACACGAACACACATACATACACATACAGCAGACAGACAGACAGACAGACAGACATACATACATGCACATCATCCGCCCCCCCCACAACACCCAGCACCCCCAACCGCCCACTCCCCCCTCCGCCCACACAACTCGCACCCACAAATGCCTTAAATATAGACATCAAAGAGAGGATATATACAGGAAATAGAGAAGCAAAGTTAGTTGGGACGGCCGAGGAAGCGCTGGTTGAATCTCATTTGCATATTTACTAGATTAGACGGGATTCCTTAAGTCCCCCTGGTACTTACGGCGCTTTCCTGTTGTTTCTTATGTTGGCCTGTCAGTTCTGTGTATATATATTTTTTTTTTACTTTATCGTTTGTGTGTTTGTTTTTATTTTTTATCTTTTTTTTTGTTTATTGTTTTCTGTTTTGTTTACTTTTGATCATTCGCGGTGGAATTTGTTGTTGTTGTTGTTGAATTTGTACTTTTTGTTTTTCTTTCGTATTATGTGTTAGTTCTCCTGTACTAGTGCCCCCCCCCTCCCCGCGCCCCCCGAGCTTACTCCGCCGTTAAGATCAATATCCACCAAATATACATTTATTCCTCACAACCCTCTCTCACCTCTCTCTCTTTCTCCACCTCCTTCCTCCCTCCCTTTTTCCTCCATGCAGCTCCCTTCCTCCCCTCTTTCCCTTCCAACTCCCATCCTATTCTCCCTCCCCTATTTTTTTTTTTCTTTTTTCTTTCCTTACTCCCACACCTTCAAATGCTCGTCACTCCAAGACGTGTGAAGACGTGTGTGTTCGTAAGTCCGTTTGTTCGTTTGTTTTACACGTTCCTTAGCAAGTCTTAAGTGTCTGCGCTAAGAATCGTGGGAGTCCCTCCAGAAGTTCTTGGAGAATTTTTTTTTTTTCGAGGAGGGGAGTGAGGGAGATGTGGAGGGGGAGGGGGAAGGGACGAGGAGGGGGTCTTTTATAAAACAAAATGGAGTGGGGGGGGAGCGAGAAGGGGGAGGGGGGAAGGGAAAGGCCTCCGAGACGCTACGTAGACGCAGAAATGTCTTATAAAAAAAAGGGAGAGAGAGAAGGGGGGCGAAAAAAAGTTCGATGATGCTAAAACACTTATGTTAAACATAATGGCTTAAGTGAGTGTTCTAGAAAGAATTCAAAAAGTGCTTAACGGCGTACAATGAGTGAATGGAGGGGAGGGGGTGGGGGGAGGGTGGACAGGGAGGGGGAAGAAAAGGGGAGAAGCGGACGGTAGGGGAGGAAGACAAGTATGGAGGGAGAGAATGGAGCAGGGTGAAGGAGGGCCAATGAGAGGATGTAGAGAGTAAGAAGGAAGAATGAGTGAGGCAAGGTGAAGCAGGGAAGAAGTAGAGGGGAGGAAGGGAAGAGGGTGAAGAGGGAGAGGTAGAGTGAAAGGATGAAAAAGGGGAGAAATAATAGGGGAGGGAGGGTCCAGGGAGAGGAGGGGGCTAAAGGAGGAGGCAAGAAGGGTGGGGCGAAGGAGAGAATGATAGGGGATAGGGTGAAGGAGGGGGCAAGGGGGAGGGGGGGGGGAGGAGCGAAGAAAGGAGATAGGGCGAAGGTAAGACAAAGAGGAGGTGGAGCGAAGGTGGGGGTAAGGAGGAGGTAAGGTGAAGGAGGGGGGTGAGGGGGAGGCCAATAACTGGTGTCGATAAAGTCAATTGTTCCGAGATGTTCGTCCCTGCTGTCGCTCGCGTCGCTTATCTCAGAGTGTTTCTCATTTTTTTTCTCCTGACATTTCAAGCTTTGTCGCGTCTCTTTCTGCTGCGTCTGAGAATGTCGTGTCTTTGTTTCGATTTTTTTTTTTTTCGACTTTCTTTATTCTGTGTTTCTCTCTTCTCTGTCTCTCTTCTCTTTTCTCTCTCTCTTCTCTCCCTCTCTCTCCTCTCTCTCTCTCTCCTCTATCTCTCTCCCCTATCTCTCTCCCTATCTGATACTATCATCTAACTTTCTCCATCTCTCCTCTCTTCTACCTCATGCTCTCTCGGGCATCTAGATAGTCTCCTCGTTTTCTGTCTCATCTCCTCTCTCTCGGTCTCCTCTCTTCCTGCCTCTTATCTGCTCTTGCTCCTCCCTCGTCTCTCTCTTTCTCTCTCCGATCACGGTGCGCGCAGGGCCTCGCTAGATGCCATCTATGATCTCTTATGCAATCTCCCTTTCTCTGCCCTATAAATGATAAATAATTATATAAATCCAGCGACGTCCCGGCGGACTCACGATCGGAGAACGTGTGAGGTGATCCAGAAGCATTGTCTGAGGAGGATTTTTCTCGGCCTTCCTGCCTTAGGCTGGCTGCGCTCGCGCGCTCCTCGAAGGGGGAGGGAGGGAGGGGGGAGGGGAGAGGGAGGGGGGGAGAGGGAAGGGGGGAGGAAGGAGAGGAAGGAGAGGAAGATGGAAAGGGGGTGGGGAGGGAGAGGAAGATGGAAAGGGGGGGGAGGGAGAGGATGAAGGAAGGGGGGGGAGGGAGAGGGGGAGGGGGGAAGGGAAAGAGGGAGGGGAGAGGGAGAGAGAAAGAGGTAGGATAGAGGGAAGTGGATAGATATGATAGACGATGTGAGGGAGAAAACAAGGAAGAAAGGAAGGAGGAAGAAAGGGAAAGAATGTAATGTAAAGAACAAGGAAGTAGATAGAGAACGATAGAGTAAAGAAAGGAAGGAGAAAGGAAGCAAGAGAGGGATGAAAAGGGTCAAAATAGGAAGGAAAATACGGAAGGAAAGAGAGATCGAAGGAGGAAAAGGGAGCGAATACAAGAAAAGGATAGAGAAAGAAAACCGAAGGAGCAGGATAGAAAAAGGAAAGATCGCGAGACAAAACAGAGGGAAAGAGTAAGGGAAAGAAAGAAAGGAACGAGAGACGAAAGATAATAAAGGATAACAGAGGAAAGAGGAAAAGGTAACAACAGGACCCAGAGTTTAACTTGTCAACATTGTAAGTGTGAATGCCAAGCTATAGTAAAGTGTCATGTGTGCTGTTAGAATGCCATCTTGAAACTAAACAGACTGGGAGAGGAATAGCAGATACACAAATGGAAACGTAAACAAAACGGAAAACGAGAATTCTGTACGTTTTCCCACTCTCCTAATAATCGTTTCCCCGCAACTATGTCCCCTCTCCACATGTTGTTGTTGTTTTTTTCTTCTCTTCTACTCACTCGTCAGCATTGTGCCTTCTCCACGTGTTACGCAATCTCTCTCTGGCTCTCCTCTCTCTTCCCTTCCCCTGTCGTTTCGTCTTCTCTCCTCTCCTCCGCGCTTCTTTCATCTTGACTATTCTAAACTCTTCTCTGCTCTTCTGTCGTCTCTCGTATCTCTCTTTTTCTCTCTTTTTCTCTTTCTCTTTTTCTCTTTTTCTCTCTCTCTCTCTCTCTCTCTCTCCTCTCTCTCTCTCTTTCCCTCTCTCTCTCTCTCTCTCTCTCTCTCTCTCTCTCTCTCTCTCTCTCTCTCTCTCTCTCTCTCTCTCTCTCTCTCTCTCTCTGACACACAAACAAACAAACAAACAAGCTTAAGATCTTTACGATGAGCCTGAAATACTGCAATGAAGACTAAGGGAAAAATAATCCTTTAAACGGAAAGACAAAGCCAAGGCGAAACGAGGGCTTCGGATGTGAAGTAGAACGTCGTTGTTATTTGGTAATCTAGCTTTTTGGATATTTGTTAGAGAACAGACAGAGACAGACATACACACAGCCACACTGACAGGCCGACAGACAAAGACAGACAGGCAGCCGGACAGAGAGAGAGAGAGAGAGAGAGAGAGAGAGAGAGAGAGAGAGAGCAATAAACTTCCAAAATAAGCCATTTGAGTGTGTCAGCATCCACGCGTCTGTATACCTCCCATAGGTAAAGAAATTTAGATTGCATAGAGGGGTAATCAAGAGACATTACCTAAAATTGGAAGCGAGTCTCCCTTCCCCTCGCCATCGGTAAGTGGACGTGAAAGTTGTACTTGTCAATGGTCAGCTACAAGATTAATTGAAATGAATTCCCTCGCGTTATAAAGGGTCAATCATGGGGGAGCAGATGACACCACGATGGCCAAGGGAGTGAGGGGAGGAGAGGGGAGGGGAGGGGAGATTCTAGGGGGGGTTTCTGGCACTCTGCGGGTGATGACGTCGGAGGAAACGGGTGATTGGCACCTCCTCCCTGTGACAACTTCTCATTCTTGCGGTGGTTTGCTTTTTTCCAAGTTTATCGTTTTATTTCCCCTTTCCCCTTTCTCGTTGCCTGTTTGTGTTTATATGTTTATTTGTCCTCCTTCCTTAAAGATTGAGGTCTTCTTCTTCTTCTTCTTCTTCTTCTTCTTCTTCTTCTTCTTCCTCCTCATCTTCTTTTTGTCCCTCTTCTGTTTTTTCTTCTTTTTCTTCTTCTTCTTCTTCTTCTTCTTCTTCTTCTTCTTCTCCTTCTCCTTCTCCTCCTTCTTCTTCTTCTTCTTCTTCTTCTTTCTTATTCTTTTATTATTTTATTATTATTATTTTATTATTATTATTATTATTCCTTCTCCTCCTCCTTCTTCTTCTTCTTCTTCTTCCTCTTCTTCTTCTTCTTCTTCTTCTTCTTCTTCTTCTTCTTCTTCTACACACTGTTCCATCTCCGTAGAGGGTAGAGGTCTTGGGGCAGCACAATGCTACTCTCAGTCTCAGAGTGCGGCGTCTGTGCTCTCTGTGTCACTCTTTCCGGTACAGTATTGTCACTGCACTTTCAGGATATGGGGAAGGGGAGACATAGAAATGGAAGGAGACCTGGTGGGGAAGAGAAGAGGGGGAGGGGGAGGGGGAGGGGGGATAGAGAAGAGGAGAGGGGAGAGGGGAATGGGGAAGAGGTAACGTAGAGAGAGAGAGAGGGGGGGGAGGGAACTGGTGGCGAGAGGGAGAGAAACAGGGTGGGGGAGGTGATAGTGTCTGCCAGGCAATCTCAGAGGCAACCCGAATACCAGTTGGGAAGGGAAGTGTTGTCTTGAGGGAAGAAAAAGGAATAAAGCTTAAAAAAAGAAAGAAACAAGAAGAAAGAAGAAGAAAAAAAGAAAAAAGAAAGAAAAAAAGAAAAAAGAAAAAGAAAAGAAAAAAAAGAAAAAGAAAAGAAAAGAAAAAGAAAGAAAGAGAGAGGGAAAAAAAAAAAAAAAAAAAAAAAAAAAAAAAAAAAAAAATATATATATATATATATATATATATATATATATATATATATATTATATATATATATATATATATATATATATATATAACTATTCTGATGGATGACGTATGGGGTGTAGATAGGAAAGAACTTGGTTGGTATGTTTGTGTGGTGGTTAGGGAGGAGGGGGGGGCTAGAACATGGGGTTGGTGGGAGGAGGTGGTTAGAGTACAAGAAGAAAAGGCTAGATACACTAAAAACACTCAAGAAACCCACGAAGAAGGTGACAGTAGCTTTCCTCATTCTCTCTCTTTCCTCTTCTACCCCTCTCTCCTCTTCCTCAGTACTGTTCTTCTCCTTCACTATTTCCCTTCTCTTCCCATTCCCTTTCCTTCTCTCCCTCCCTCTTCTCTCTCTCACTCTTCTCTCTCTCACTCTTCTCTCTCTCACTCTTCTCTCTCTTCTCTCTCTCTCTCTCTCTCTCTCTCTCTCTCTCTCTCCTCTCTTCTCCCTCTTCTCTCTCTCCCCCTCTCTCCCTCTTTCTCTCCTCTCTCTCTCTCTCTCTCTCTCCTCTCTCTCTCTCTCCTCTCTCTCTCTCTCTCTCTCTCTCTCTCTCCTACCTCCCCTCTCGCCCCCCCTCCTTTCTCCACCCCCTCCCAACCGAACCTCAACTCCGTCCCCTCCCCTCCCCCACTCTCCTTCCCTCACCCCCTCCCCTCTCTCCTCCCCACAAGCTGACGCCAGGAAAGAGGGAACAAGACTTGTATCAGCCGTGTTCGCGAGGGGACTTCCACCACCCCCTACTGATCAGCTGTCAGGAGGAAGAGGACCTGAAGACCCATCAGTTCAGGCGAAGAGGGGATGAGCAGGAGGAGAGAAAGAGGGGTAGGATGGGAGGTCTAAGGAGGAGGAGGAAGGGAGGAAGGGAGGGGAGAGGCAAGGAGGGAGGGTCAGGAGAAATTCAGGAAAATAAAAGGAAATATAAATGGGGAATAAGAAGAAGGAAGGAAAGTAAGTAGGAAAACAGGAGAATGGAAAATATGTAAGGATGATTGAGAAAAAATAAATAA
>NC_051401.1:42452832-42457832 GCF_015228065.2 Penaeus monodon | reverse complement strand
ATTTCTGTGAGCGATGAGGGTAATAAAAGATGTCACAAGGCCTCCATTTCTTCTTCCTCTTCCTCTCCTTCTCTCTTGGCTTTCTCTCGGTTAGTTTTTCTCGGGTCTTTCCTCTCCTTTCCGTCTTCTTGTTTGTTTTTCCTTCTTCCTCATTTATTCCTTTTTCTGTTTCCCTTAGCCTGACTTTTCTTTTCCAAATTTACGCTTTTCCTATTTTCCTTCGTTTCTTTTTCGATTTTTCTTCGTTCCCTTTTTTCCCTCTTCGTACCTCTTCGTACACTTTCCTTCTTCCTCCCTTTTTCCTTCGTTTCCTTTCAACCTATTCTCCTTTATCCCCCTTCCATCAGTCCATCGTTTTTCATCCATTCTCCTACATCCTCTTTCTTTTTTGCTTGCTCCTCCTCCCCGTTTTGTCCTCCTCATTTCCTTCCCTATCCGTCTTTCCCGTCTTCTCCTCTTCTTCCTCCCATATCATTTTTTCGCCATCCTCTTTTTTTCTTCACTTCCTTATCCACTATCTTTCTTTCCCTCTTCTTTCTTTTCTTTCTCCTTCCTTTCCTCCTCCTCCTCCTCCTCCCCCTCCTTATCCTCCTCCTCCTCCCCCCCCTCCTTATCCTCCTCCAACTCCTCCCCTTCCTTGTCCCTTTCCATTTTCCTCCCCCTCCACCTCCCTTTCTTCCCTCGCTCCCCACCTTCCCTGTTTCCCCTCTCTCCCCTCTCTCCCCTCCCTTCCGCCCGTCCCTTCCTTTAGACAGAGCGACGTAATCCCCTGGAGTTTGTTCACATCTCCCCTCCTTCCGTCCCGTTGTGTCCTTCCTTCCTTTATCAAGTGCACCGGTCATCTCCCCCTTCGAAGCTCTTGCCTTGTATTTGCATGTCAATGTATCCGAGAACATGAGACGCCTCGCGGAAAATTGGAGAGGAGGAGGAGGAGGAGGAAGAGGTGGAGGAGGAGATAGTGGTGGAGGAGGAGATAGTGGTGGAGGTGGTGGTGGTGGGGGAGGTGGAGGTGGAGGTGGAGGTGGAGGTGGGAGGAGGTGGAGGAGGAGGAGGAGGAGGAGGAGGAGGAGGAGGAGGAGGAGGAGGAGGAGGAGGAGGAGGAAGAGATTGAGGAGGTGGAGGTAGAAGTGGAGGTGAAAGAGGAGGAGGAGAAGAAGAAATATGAGAAAAGTAGAAGAAACAGAATTAGAAGAAGAAAAATTAAGATAGAAAAGAATAAGAATAACCGAAGAACGAAGAGAAAAGAGAAAGGATGAACCAAGAAGAAAAAACGAGAGGAGAAGCATTAGCAAGAGTAGAAAAGGGAGGAAGATTAGAGAGAGAAGAGGAAACCTTGCAAGTAGTGACCCAGAGGTACTTGCTGCGCCCTTGTTGACATAGGCCATGTTCGCGCTGCCTGTCCTTGTAAGGGAGGTTTGCTTTGCCTTATCCCCTTTTCTGTGTCTTCTCTTTCTTTGTCTGTTTTCTTCTTCTTTTTGCTCTGTTCGCTTGTTTGTGGGTTTTCTTACGGGTCGTTATCTGAGCTTTATCATTATCATTATCATTCATCATAATTCATCATCATCGTCGTCGTTGACATCGTCATCGTCATCGTCATCGTCATCGTCATCGTCATCGTCATCGTCATCATCATCATCATCATCATCATCATCGTCATCGTCATCGTCATCGTCATCGTCATCGTCATCGTCATCGTCATCGTCATCATCATCATCATCGTCATCGTCGTCATCGTCATTATCGTCGTCATCGTCGTCACCACCACCACCACCACCACCACCATCATCATCTCCACTATCTCCACCATTATCAACACCAGCATCACCCCATCTTAATCAACCCTTTACATTTCAATTCCTTCGTTCTCATTTTGAAATATTCTATAACCAAAATAACCCCCCCCCCCCTAAAAAAAAAAGTGGAATAAACAAAATAAAATTACGAAACAAAGAGAAATTCACCGAATCGAAAGTGAGAGAGAGAAAAAAAAAGAAAGAAAGAGAACAGAAGAACAGAGGAACAGCAGAAAAACGCAAGAAGGAAGTCTCTGGAGAACCATCGATTAAGCTTATAGGCGCGAGATTTAAGGCCCCAGAAAAAAGGAAACGAACTGTGCCAATAACATAAAAAAGAGGAAGAGAAGGGCCAAGGGAGACGTAAGGAAGGAGAGGGGAAAGGGAGGAAAGGAGGGAGAGGGGAAAGGGAAGGGAAAAAGGAGAGGGGAAAAAAATAAAAGAGGGAGAGGAGAAAGGTAAGGGACGAGGAGAAGGAAATAGCAAGGGAGGAAAGGAAAATGAAAAGGGGAAAAAGGAGGGAGAGGAGGAAGGGAAGGGAATGAGGATAGGGAAAAAAAAGGGAGAGGAGAAAGGGAAGGGAATAAGGAGAAGAAAAAATCAGGAAGGAGAGGAGAAAGGAATAGGAATAAGGAGAGGGAAAAACAAAGGGCGAAGAGGAGAAAGAAGAGAAAAAATGTAAAGGATTGAGAGGAGCAAGGAAGAGAATTGAGGGGAGGGAGAAAATGAAGAACTGGAAGAATAGAAATAGAAAAACTGACGATTAAAACAAATTTAATAAAAAGTAGAAGAGAAAAATGGACCTAAATAAATACCTGAAAGATCTAATCACAAATAGTGAGGAAAGGAGACAGACAGAGAAATATACAGACAGCCACCGACAAACAGACATACAGATGAATAGATAGGCAGACACCAACGAACAGACAGACATGTAGAAAAACAGACAGACACGCAGACACCCACAAACATACAAGACAAATAAACAGACAAACAGACAAATAGACAGAGAAAGACACCTACAAACAGACAGACACGCAGACAAACAAGACATTTACGTACATGCAGACTAACAAACAGACAAACAAACAGACAGATAGACACCTACAAGCAGAGAGAAGCGAAGCGAAGGGGCGTGAGGCGCGCGAGGCCGCCATGCACCCGTGACTCAGCCCGAAAAGGTCCCACACGTCTGCTTCTGAACTGACCAACGGGGCGGCGGCGGCGGTGGTGGTGATGGTGGTGCGGGTGGTGGTGGTGGTGGTGGTGATGTTGCTGGGGGTGGCGGTGGTGGTGGTGTTGATGGTGGTGCGGGTGGTGGCGGTGGTGGTGGTGCGGGTGGTGGTGGTGTTGGTGTTGGTGGTGGTGGTAGTGTTAGTGGCGACGGTAGTGGTGGCTGCGGTGTTGTTGTTATTGTTGGTGGTGGCGGCGGTGGTGGTGGTGGTGGCAGCGGTGGTGGTGGTGGCGGCAGCGGTGGTGGCATTGGCGGCGGCGTAAACAATTTATGCCTGACACAAAGGGTGACCCACCGTGGCTTCATCTCCCCCGCGTCCTGTCTCCTCTTTATCCCGTCCTTGTCACCTCCTCGGAGACACGCCTCTCTCCGAGCTTCAGATTTTAGACTCGGATTCGTGTGTGTGCGTGTGTGTGTGTGTGCGTGTGTGTGTGTGTGTGTGTGTGTGTGTGTGTGTGTGTGTGTGTGTGTGTTTAATTATGATTTGTTTTGCTAAATATGATTTTGTTTGTCCTTAGTTATATTTTGTGGATTTTTTTTGTTTTTCGTTTAATGGCTTGTTTTTTTTCGTCTTTTTTTTTCTTTCTTTCTTTTTCTTTTTTTAATTCCTTATTCCTCGATTTTTTTTTCTTCTCATATTCTTCTTCTCGTATTTCTTCAAGTTTCCCTTAGCTATTATTCTTTTTTTTCTGGTTCTTCTTTATTTTTATTTTGTCAACTGATCGATGACTTTTATTCCTTCTGATCTGATTCCTCTTCTTCCTGATATTATCGCTTTGTTTGCTTTTCCCCCATTCTTAAAACTCATTTTTTTCGGATTTTGTCTTATTCTTGCCTTGTGTGCATTTCCCTTTCTCGTTATTTTTTCTGGTTCTTTCTCCTTTATTCTTATTATCTTTCTTTTCGTACTTCGTTCTTTCGTCGCTTTTGGGTCTCTTCCGACTTCATTATAAGTTCTGGCGAAAGAATTCCTAATGATAATTAAACTTGGAGGAAAAACGGCAGGTTTGGCCTGAAGAGAAATGGAAGGTTTGCTGTCGCTATCAGTGGTTTAGTTCAAAGGAATTTTTCTTTCTTTTTTCCCCCCCTGCTTCTTCTTCTTCTTCTTCTTCTTCTTCACCCCTTCCCTCTCTTTTTTATCTTTTCGGTTGGTTGGTGATGAGGCTGGTTGTAATTAGGTGTGTGATGGTTTTCACGGTGGTTAGGATCTGCCGTATTTTTTTTTTCTTTTCTTTTCTTTTTTTTTTCTTTCTTCTTCTTTTTCTTTCTTTTAATAATGTCGGTATTGCTGTCGATTATAGAGGCCGGGAAAATACGTCTCTACCAACCGAGACAATTTCTTCAGCGCGACTTCTATAATATCTCGCATCTGTTCATCATAAAACGTGTTGTTTATTGGCTAATTATCACCGTCGACATCCTCTGGTTGTGAGGGAAAAAAGTGCGAGGCCAAAGTTCCCGGATGTTCCTGATAGGGTGAAGGAAAGTACTAAGGGTGTAGATGAAAAGGGTAAAGAGATTCGTGGAAAAAAAGGATAAAGGAGGGGGGGGGATTTGACGAGGGTGACGCATACTAAACCGTAGCCTGAATCCAAATCTAAAATCTAAAGCTATACTAAATCAGACTTTGATCATGGTCTCCCAGACACGCTCGAGCTTCAAAGTCCGGTAAACTTTATTTATGAAGTATAACACCTTTGGGATCAGATAAGGTTTAACAGGTTATGACACGGGATTATCCACTTCTTTATTTGAGGTAGGGAGTGGATCGAGGTTGCATGATGACGATAGTTGTGCAATAAATATGATCATAACTCTAGCAGTAGTTGGTAGCAACAGTGATAATAGCAGTAATGATAACAAAATAACAAGAAAGTGTGGAAGAAAAACGGAAAATATCTGAAGACCAAGAATACAAATACGATAAAAGAGATATAAAGGAAAATAAGATTATACACGCACACCCGATACGA
>NC_051401.1:42445332-42447832 GCF_015228065.2 Penaeus monodon | reverse complement strand
TCTAAATTTATCTCCTATTCCAGCTTTTTTTCTGCTTTCCATTCGTTTCCCTCCTAATTTTTTTCTTTTTTTTTATCTGTCTACAGTCCTTCTTCTATAGTTTCTCCTCTCCTCTTTGTTCTTCTTTCTTCCATCCTTCCTTCCCTCCATCGTTCCTTCCCCCTTTCCTTTTCTCTTCCTTCCTTCCTTCCAACCTCCCTTCCTTCTTTCCTTCCTTCCTTCCTTCCTTCCTTCCTTCCTTCCTTCCTTCCTTCCCCTTCCTCCCTACCTTTCTTCTTATTCTTCCATTCTTTTTCCATTTTTCTTCTTCCATAGTCATTGCCCTTGGGTATCCCCCCCCCCCATTACTCTATCCCCGGAAAGCTCCCGCCGGCGGCTTCTGCAATGAAAGCAATAAGTGACATTGTGTGATCTTGGTTTGTGCTTGCAGATTGTGTGCTCAGTCGGCGTGAATCTGCTTGCCGGCTGTTGCTTTTTTCGGACAAGATGTGGGATTGTGCTGGTTTAAGATTTTTGTGTTTGTTTGATGGTTTGTGTGTTTTTTTTTATCTGTTTTGTCTTTTCTTTTGCTTTCTTTTTTATTTCTCTTTCTTTTTCGCTCTTTTTTTTCTGCTCTTCTTTTTCTCTATCTATCTATCTATCTATCTATCTATCTATCACCAAGCCTCCCTTTCTCCCACCCACTCTTTATGTCACTCAAATCAGACAGTAAACTCTTTTGCATGACATGTTTTCAGTATTATGAGAAACCAAGTTCTTTACATTATTACTTAGTTATACCTTGCAAGGCAATACTAGCTCTGTGTTATGACCATTAATGCACTCGGTTCCCTCCCCCTCCCCTTTAACCACTGTTTTTCAAATTCTTTCTTATTCTTTCCTTTCCTTCTTCCCATTTTCGTTTCTCCTGTTTTTTTATGCCTGTGTTTATTCGGCATTTTTCTTTCTATCCATTTTTTCGTTCTTTTCTCTCTCTCTCTCTCTCTCTCTCTCTCTCTCTCTCTCTCTCTCTCTCTCTCTCTCTCTCTCTCTCTCTCTCTCTCTCTCTCTCTCTTCTCTCTTTCTCTCTCTCCTTCTCTCTCTCAAAGATAAACAGTATTAGATATTAATTCCCATACTGATATTTAATCAAAAACATCGATATTCACTTGTTTACATCTGAGATCTCACTCACTCACAAACTCATTCACTCTCTCACTCACTCTATTTTTCCTTCCTTTTCCCTCTTTCTCCCTGTCTCTTCTCTTACTATCCCCCTTTATCCCTCTCTCCATTTTTTTTCTCCCTTTCTCTTCCTCTCCCTCTTTTTCCCTTTCTCCTTTTCTCCTCCTGCTGCTTGCAAACTAATTTCGTGAAGTGTGTTTCTTTGTTCCCCTCAAGTGACCTTCCGTCGGACCATTAAGGTTGTCATTAGGTAAATACAACCTGAGGGGAAGGGGAGGAGAGGGGAAGACAGGGGAGGAGGAGAAAGGAGGGGAAGGGTCGAAATTTGAAAGAGTAAGGGGGGTAGAGGAGGGGGTTGGGGGATTAGAGGAAGGAGGAGGACGGAGAGGCTGTTTTTAGAGGGAGGAGGAAGGGTGGGCCTATTTGGAGGGAGGAGGGAGGGGTAAGGCAGTGTGTGGAGTGGGGAGGAGGGGTAGAGAAGTGTCTGGAGGGAAGAGGGACAGTAGGACAGTGTGTGAAGGGAGGGGGGAAGGGTATGGTAGTGTGTGGAGAGAGGAGGGAAGGGTGGGCTTATGTGGAGGGAGAAAGGAGGGGTAGGGCAGTGGTATGAGGCAAGAAGGACAGGTAGGGCAGTGTGTGGAGGGAGGGGGTGGGGGCAGAAGGGTATCAGTGAGTGGGTAGGGGATAGGGAGAGAGGAATGGATTGTCCCTTGAGAAGAGTCAATTGACAGATTTTGATTGACGATTAATATGATTTATTTACGAGGAAGCGAGGACCCTGTCTGGTGAAGAGCTTGACGCATTTGTTAATGGATAGATCGACGTGGATCCAGAAAGTGGTGAAAGAATGATGAATGAAAATAGGAAGAGACGATAAAGTTTATTTTCTAATTCATTTTGTAAATTAAAAAAGATGCTTCGTCACTGTAGTCAGAATGATGAATAGCAGCGAAAGAGAATGAAGGAGAAAGTGGATAAGATTGAAAAGAAGACAAAGGCGAGAAAACGGATAAGCGGAAGGACGAAGAAAGAACCATAGAGACGAGGAAACAACAATAAAAAAATGTATGAAAAGTGAAAAACCAGAGAGTCAGAAAGTAGGCAAGTATTGATCAAATGCAACAAGACTGTCGAGACTGGTGGACCTTTGTTTAAAATTTACAAGGCACGGTTCTTTTTTATATTGTTAACATGGTGTGGTGTTTGGGTATTCTTTTATTTTTTTTCCGGCTCGTTTGATATTGTATTTTCGTTTAAATATGAGAAAAAGTAAAAAAAGATAATAATAATAATAATGATAATAATAATAAATCAAAGGATTTTGGACGAATGATAA
>NC_051401.1:42425332-42440332 GCF_015228065.2 Penaeus monodon | reverse complement strand
ATTTTACCCTTTTCTCCGCACTCCCCTCACAACAGGGGAAAACCACCCTCTCCCGGGGAACGTAAAACGAGGGGAAAGAGGCCATCCCCCCTCCCCTCTCTCCCCTACCCCTTCCTTCATCTCCTTCCCTCATTCCCCTTTCCCTTGCCCCTTCCTCTCCCCCCTTCTCCTCCCTCGCCCCCCGTTCCCCTACCCCTTCCTCTCCCCCTACTTCTTCCCCTTCCCCTTCCCCTTCCCCTTGTTTAAATATCGTAGTCATTATTCTTTGGGATTTGATAAACCTACGTAATTACCCCCCCCCCCCTTCCTCCTCCTCCACTTTATCTATCTCTCACCCCGCACAGTTTATCCATATCAAAACCCTCTTTAGCTTATCCATATCCTAGCCAGCCAAGTTTATCTATATCCTAGCCCCCACTTTATCCATTTCCAAGCTCGTTATATATCCATCTTTTAACGCCCCCTCCCCACATTTATCCATCTCCTATCTCCCCCCCCCACCCTACCCTTATTCTAGCCTCCTCCTCCTTTTATCCATCCCCCCCCCCCCTGCATGTACTCACAGCCTGTCTCTCGTCTGATGTTATGAGATTATCTTGGGATTATTTCTGTTTAAGTATACGTGTGTGTTGGGAATTATGAGATTTTTTTCCCAGCATCTATGCCTTTTGTTTAGGTAATAACGTTTTTTTTTCTTCTGTTGTCGGATTTTTTATGGTTGATATACTGTCATCATTATCGTCATCATCATCATCATCATCACATCACCATCATCACATCACCATCATCATCACATCATCATCATCATCATCATCCATCCATCATCATCCATCATCATCATCACCATCATCACCACCACCACTACCACCACCATCACCACACTCCTTTTATTACTCTCATTATTTTTGTTGCTACCATTGTTATCACAGTAATTATTATGTATAGATAACTAGCAGTATAGGTAGCGTCAGCAACACAGTAGTGTTGTTACTAGGCATCATAACCATCGTAACTATTATGGGATGTGATTTGTTTGTTAATAGAAATAGCGGCAGAAACGCTATTACTACTGCTGCAACTATCATCATCATTATTAATTTTATTAAGCTTTGTTATCATCGCTATTATGAATGACTAATCCCGTCTTCATTATCAGTTGATTTATCACTGATAGGAGATTAATGCTATCAGTTGTTTTCTAGATGATTAACCTTAACAAGGATATATGTATTTTTTATCCACGTTTTCATGGACTTGTTTCGATGATTCTATTAACCAATTATATACTTAATTTCCAAACCTCATCTTTTATGTCTTTTTTTATAGTTTTAATATGATATTTGGTTACCTTTGAATTGGATTAAGAGATCACCCACATTATATACCCATTATGAGCGCTACCAGTCTTTTGATGTTTTCATGGTGAATACAAATGGTGACAATAGAGGGAGAGAAAGAAAAGGGGGGAGAAAGGTAGAGGGAGAAGGAAAAAGAGAGGAGGGGAGATAGAGGGAGAAAAAAAGGAAAGAGGGAACGGAAAAGGGAAATGAGAGAGACAGACAAGCACAGAGAGAGAGAGAGAGAGAGAGAGAGAGAGAGAGAGAGAGAGAGAGAGAGAGAGAGAGAGAGAGAGAGAGAGTAGAGGTGAATGAGGTGTGTGAGGGGGTGCTATACAAGGAGTCAGGAGAGGACTCATGTAGGGGGCGCCGAAGGAGACAGGCAAAGGGGTTTCCGTGTTTACAGTCTCGCGTGTTAGCTTGAGAGAAGGGGGAGGTCAAGATGGAGAGGGGAGAGGGGAGGGAAAGAGGCCAGATGGTGGAGGGGGAAGGGGAGGAGGAGCAAGATGGAGAGGGGAGAGGGGAGGGAAGGGGTCGAGATGGAGAGGGGAGAGGGAAGGGAAAGGGGCAAGATGGAGAGGAGAAAGAGGGAAAAAAGGAAGGGGCAAGATGGAGAGGAGGGTGGAGCCTTAATATTGACCCTCCGAAGCCACTCTCCCATTTCCCTTGCGTTTTATAAGTGTTGGACCGGCGTAATTTTTTAAAGCTCCCCCCCCCCCTCCCCCTGATTAATTAGGGTTGGATTCTGGAAGGGAAATATATTGAATTTGTCGAAATCCTGTTTGGTCGGCAAATAATCGCGCAAGGAAGGGGTGAGTTTTTTATTTCCCTTAAATTTCCGTCATGTTGATTTTTTTCCTCCATGGATGTGATCACAGGAAATGATGGTATTACAGCTTCAGTATATATGATCATGAGTGCATGTACATGGCGGGTATTTAAATATAGTTTATGTTTGTAGATACATGTATATTTGCAAGAATTGCTACGTGAAGTTGCAAGGAAAGGGAAGTGATACACTTTCTTGGAGAGGAATTCGGAAATTATTTTGTTGTCGTTCTTCCATTTTGCATCTGAACACATATGCACACATGCAGTAAATATTATATGAATATATGCATCAGCTTTTTGGAACAATTTCGAGAGGTAGAGAGAGAGAGAGAGGTAGACGGGAATAGGGAGGAGGATGGACGCGGAAAGAGAGGGAGAGAGAGAGAGAGGAGAGGAGAGAGAAGAGAGAGAGAGAGAGAGAGAGAGGGGAGAGGGGAGAGAGGAGAGAGAGTGAGGAGAGAGAGAGAGAGAGGGAGAGGGAGAGAGAAAGAGGGAGGGAAAGAGAGAGAGGGAGGGAATGAGAGAGAGGGAGAGAGAGAAAGAGAGAGAGATAGACAGGGACAGGGAGGGGAATGGAAGTGGAGATGGAGAGAAAGAGAGAGAGGAGAGAGAGAGAGAGAAAAGGAGAAAAGAGAGAGGCATAGAAAGTCTTCACCCCAAGTCCCCTTCCCTCTTCCCTCCCCCTCCGCCCCGACCTCTTAGCCTGCGTTAATACCCTGATACCTTTATATAATTACAGTCGTGATAATTGGGCTCTCGGCGTGGCGGACGGGACCCTCCATGCCCGCCCTCTGCCCTGATTGATGCCTTTGTGGGGCCGCTTTTTTAATTCACACTTGGGCACTCAAGTTGGCATAGGCACGGAAAGGACCTAAGTAGCACGCGCGGAGGTGTGGGTAGGGGCGAAGGGTGTGTGGGTAGGGGCGAGGAGGGTGGGGGACGGGTATGGCGGGGGATAAAGGGAAATGGAGGAGGGCAATGCTTATGATCTTATTTATTTTATGTGTGTTTTCCCTCTCCCCCCCCCCTCTCTCTCTCTTGCTCTCTTCCCATCCCCTCCCTCCCACCTTCTTTCTCCTCCTCTCTTTTTTGATCTTCGACGCGAGTGTCGATTAGGTTGATTTCCCCGTCGGTTCGAGGCAGAGTGGGTGAGCCTTAGGGCAGAGGGGATTAAGGGCGAATGTTAGTCATCAAGAGGCGAGCGTATGAGATCGGTCGAGAGGCGGAGGAGCGTCTTGCACAACGAGGACCCCGATTCTCGCGCTTCTATGCAAGTCTAAGTAGCTTTTAGTCTTTGGCGCTCTCGGGGTTCTGAAGAAGCTAGCTTTGATGTCTCTTATATCAAATTTCCACAAGCTGAAGAGTCTTCCCCTCCTCCTCTTCCTACCCTCCCTCTCTCTTTTCCTCTTCTCTCTTTCCCCTTCTCCCCTCTTCCCCTGCTCTCCCCCCCACCACCACGCACGCGCACGCACTCATGGTAGTTAAAAGGCTTTTTGGGGGGAAGTTCTCGACGGGAGACTTCAAGCTTTTTATCTGCTCTTATGCTGATCTCAAAGAGGGTTTCCTTAAAAAGAAATGTGAACGTTTGATACACACGTCACATCCGGCCTTTCATGTCTCACACACGGATTTGCGTTTATTGTATGCGTTTCTAGAAAAAAAAATGTTTGCATGCCTGTGTGTGTGTGTGTGTGTGTGTGTGTGTGTGTGTGTGTGTGTGTGTGTGTGTGTGTGTGTGTGTGTGTGTGTGTGTGTGTGTGTGTGCATGTGCGCGCGCACGTGGCGAAAGTATCTTGTAATTATGATTTCCACAGACCATTTTCTGACACTTAAGATATTACGTGAGAAAGTTCATTTCTTGGCTTATTATACATGACACCTTCACCCACGTATTTAATTTTAAAAACAAAATTTCATTATGATGATTGGATTCAAATATTTCTTTAACATGCATTCCTTACCACATTAAGCTTTAATGACGAAGAAAATGAAAACGTAACGTAATCCGTAATGATGCCCGTACATGAGAAGGACTTAACCCGTACATCCGGTGAAGCGAGAACGGAAGCAGAAAGAGAGGGAGAAGAGATAAGGAAGAGGAGAAAAAGAGAAAGATAGGGGGAGAAGGGACAGAAAGAGAAGCATACAATGAAATAGACAGATAAACAGATAGAGCTAGATAGAGAGACGGAGGTTGACAGGAAGACAGACAGGGGGCGAGAAGAAGAGAAAGAAAGAGATAAAAGAGAGATAGAAGAAGAAAATGGAAAAAAAGAAAGAGACAGAGAAGAAAAGGAGAAAGAGAGAAGTAGAAGACAATAAGAAGAAAACGAGGAATACAGTAAATAAAAGCAAAGCAAAAAGAAGAACATGAGAAATAAAGAAGAAAGTAATAAAAGAGAACAAGATGAAAACGAAAGAGAGAGACATATTAAGAACCCAAGGCTAAAGCATATGGAAGTGGATTTACGCATATTATGTAGATAACGAATCCGGCTGTAACGAGGCGTCAAATTAACTTCATCAAGACGTGGTAATCGGCGCCGAAGGAAGTTTTCTCTCGCGTCAAACTTCCTCGGGGGGGGGGGGGGGGGATTCCGGCTCTCTCGCGCGCCCTTTGTTTTGATTCTCGAAGGAATAGAAAGGAATTATTAGTTTTCTTTTTAATTGTTATTATTAATATTGTTACTATTATTATTATAATTATTATTATTAAAATTGTCACTATTGTTATTAGAATAATAATTATTATTATTGTTGCTGCTGTCGTTGGTATTACTACTATTATCATTGTTATTATTATTATTACTATTATTATTATTATTATTGATATATTATTATCAATATTTTCGTTACTATTATTGCTATTACTAATGATATTATTATCATTATCATCATTTTTTTTCATTATATATTTCTTGTGAAAGGGAAGTTGCAGTGACTTCAGGAGGGAATGTGTCGGTGGAGGTCGTGACGTCAGGATTTTTGGTCTGTATTTTTGTGGGGGGAGGGGGGGGGGGTGAAAAAGAGGAGGAGGAGTGTGTGTGTGTGTGTGTGTGTGTGTGTGTGTGTGTGGTGTGTGTGTGTGTGTGTGTGTGTGTTGTTTGTTTGTTTGTTGTGTTGTGTGTGTGTGTGTGTGTGTGTGAGAGGAGAGAGAGAGAGAGAGAGAGAGAGAGAGAGAGAGAGAGAGAGAGAGAGAGAGAGAGAGAGAGAGAGAGAGAGAGAGAGAGAGAGTGTATACATGTATGTATATATTTATATATGTATATTCTTCACCTAACACTAACCTACAGTAACGTTCATATACACTACAATCTACACTACACAAGATTATTAAAAAAAAAAAAACACTTAACCACACACAAACACACACAAACCTACACCCCCCACCCACCCCCACCCCCGCCCCTCATTTCCCTAATTGGATCGTCGAGAAATGAATCCGCATCATGCACGAGAGCATGCGCGCAGATTGCATGACAGATTAGCGTCCAGAAAGTTGTGACACGAGATAAGTTACGGGCGGCGGTGCATGGTGCCATGATGCTTGATTAAGAGTTTGGATCCTCGTTGCCGGCGGGAAGTTCGCTGCGGTGCCAGACGTATGGCTCTGTCTCTATGCAAATGAGGAGCTGGAGTTATGCATTTCGGGGCCGATGGGCGAAGGGGTTCATGCAGTTCGTAATGGATTTCTTTGTTTATTTGCTTGTTTGGCTCTGTGTTTCGGTCTTTTCCTTTCTTTTTTATATTTGCTGTTTTTTTTTTTATTATTGTTGTTGTTGTTATCTCTCGGGTAAATCTGTTCTTTTCCTCTTCGCCCGTCTCTCTCTCTCTCTCTCTCTCTCTCTCTCTCTCTCTCTCTCTCTCTCTCTCTCTCTCTCTCTCTCTCTCTCTCTCTCTCTCTCTCTCTCTCTCTCTCTCTCCCTCTCTTCTCCTCTCCTCTCCTCTCCTCTCCTCTTCTCTCTCTCTCCTCTCTCTCTCTCTCTCTCTCTCTCTCTCTCTCTGGAAGTTGAAGTGGAGTAGGTATCTATCTATCCATCTATTTATCTATCAATCTCTCTCTCTATATATACATATATGTACACATACACATACATACATATACATATACATATGCATATACATATACATATACATATACATACACATACACATATATATACACATATACATACATATACACATGCACATATACATATACATATACATATACATATACATGCATACATACACACATACACACATACCACACACACACACACACACACACACACACACACACACACACACACACACACCACACACACACACCCACACATATTATTATTATATATAATATATATATATATATATCTATATATATATATATATATATATATATATTTTATATATATAGACACGATTACATATAGTCAGGCTTATGTACAGAAAGCAGCATATAAATTTATACGCCCGTATCCTAATCTCTATTCTCCATCTCTCCTCGCCTATCCCACACAAATCCTCCTTCAGTTTCGCCAATTCCTGATAACTTCGCGATCTCTTCCTTACCGTCCCGTCCGGCGCCCCTGCACCCCTCCCCCTCGCCCTCCCTCACCCCACGGGCCCCTACGCCTCCCACCCCACCCCCCTCCTCTCTGCCCCTCTTCCGTGTACCCCTGTCACGTGACCGTAGCGCCGCTGTCATCATATTTCTTCAACGGTTGCATCTCTGCCAAGATTCGCCATATGGGACTGAAATGTGTGAAATTGGTTTGTGTGAGATTACCATCCTAGGCGCCCAGCTGGGGGTGTTGCTGGAGTTTCGGTTCGGCACGACGGCGGCAGCGGCGAAGGAGGAGGTGCAGAGGAAGGGGGTGAGGGAGGTGGAGGCGGAGGAGGAGGGGATGAGGGAGGTGGGGGTGGAGGAGGGGATGAGGGAGGTGGAGGTGCAGAAGGAGGGGTGAGGGAGGTGGAGATGGAGGAGGAGGAGGGGATGAGGGAGGTGGAGGTGCAGAAGGAGAGGTTGAGGGATGTGGAGGAGGAGGAGGGTGTAAGGGAGGTGGAGGTGAAGGAGGAGGAGGAGGAGATGAGGGAGGTGGAGGTTGAGGTGGAGGAGAGGGATGGGGAGGAAGAAGTGTAGGGGAAGAGGTGGAGGTGGAGGTAGAGGAGAAGGAGTATGAGGAGTAGAAAAACGAGTTAGTGGAGGAAGAAGAAGAGGAAGAGGAGATGGTAATAAAAAATGAAAAAAAAGAGGAAGAGGACGAAGAAGAAGAGGAGGAGGAGGAAGAGAGAGAGAAGAAGAGAAAAAAAGAGGAGGAGGAGGAGGAGGAAAAGGACCCAAAACGTCTGGCGAAGCGTCTGCTGTTTCCAGGGTGCTTGTGCTTGGATTTGGTCCTTTGTTCTTTGTTTGTTTGCTTGTTTGTCATATATATTTAGAATGTGCTTTTGTATTTGTTTTATTTTTTTTATAGTATATTTATTAGTTGCATGTGTTGTATGTGTATGTGAATCTGTATGTCTTCGCTTATGCGTGTGTGTTTCTCTGCGTTTGTGGGATTGATTTTTTGCATGTTTAAGTTTTTTGTTTTTTTTGATAAGTGCGTTGCCTTCCTTATCAAAGAAAATTTATATGAAATTATCATATATATACATATAATATATATATATATTATATATATTATATATTTTATATATATATATATATATTATATATATATTATATATATTATATATATATATATATATATAATATATATATATATTATATAATATATATATATATATATATATATATATTTTATATTATATATATAAAATATTTATATTTTATTATATATATATATATATTTATTTTATAAAATTATATATTTTATATTTATTCATTTTATATATCTATATATATAATTAAAAATATTATATATATTATAATATATTATATATAATAAAATATATAATATTTTTATATATATATTATAATATATATATCTATATATACTATATATATATCTCTATATATCTATATCTATATATATATATCTATATTATATATATCTTCTATCTATATATATATATCTATCTATATGTATTACATTACATTATATACTATCTATCTCTATCATTATCATATTATATATATCATATATATATCTATATACTCTACCATGATGGTGTGTGTGTGTGTGTGTGTGTGTGTGTGTGTGTATATATACTCTATATATATATATATATATATATATATATATCTATATATATATATATATATATATATATATATTTACATTCCTTCCCTTTTCTTACACCTATACATCATCATCATTATTCCTCTATCTCCCGTGTCATCGTTTTTTCCTCTCTCACACACATCCGTCTCCCCGTCCCCCTTCTTTTTATCTCCCTTCCTCTCCTACCCTTAATTTACTCCATCTCTATCTCCTACTCTTTTTTATCCCCTCCCCCCCCCTTCCCCCTACTCCTCCCTGCCCCTTCCCTTAACGAGATTCTCATCATCTGCATCTCATTGTCCCTCGTATCATTGTCTGTTATTGTTTCGGGTGTCTGATAATTACTTCATACAAAAATCCCGTTCCCTCATGGCAGGGGCTGTTAGGAGGGAGGGGCAGGGGTAGCAGGGGAGGGAGACGGAGGGGAAGTATGGGGAGGGGAAAGCACTAGGCAGAGGGAGGGATGGGAAGCGAGGGGGGACGGGGAGAGCAGGGGAGGGAGAGGGAGAGGAGCAGGGACAGGGATAGAGGATAGAGGGTGATGTGAGTTAGAGACGGGGTTAGTAGGGGAGGGAGAAGGGGAGGGGCAGAGAGATATGGATAGGGGGTGGTTTAAGTTAGGATAGCTTAGAGTCAGAGACGGGATAGCAGGATAGGAAGAGGGAGGGGGGGCAGGTGGCATGGATAGGCTACAGGGGATGAAGCGGAAGGGGAGGGGATGGCAGGGAGCAGGAAAAGGGAGAAACAGAGGTACAGGGCAGAGCAGAAAGGAAAAGGAAGCCAGGGGTCAGAATAAATGGGCATGCTAAGGGGAGGCGAGACAGAAGCAGAATGGCAGGGGAAAGCGAGGGCAGAGGAAAGAGGCGGGTATGGCGGAGGGGACAGGAGAGAATGACAGAGGGGGAGAAAGGCAGAGGAGACGATAACAGAAGAAGAGGAGCAGCAAAGGGGAGAATCAACCCCCCACCCCCCCTCCGTGAAAGCCTATCCCCCTCCCCCCCTCCGTGAAAGCCTATCCCCCTCCCCCTCCGCCATACATATCGGGCCAGGCACTCGCTCAAACTAGGATAACATATGCATGTCTCTCCATCTCCCATGCACGTTCCCCGATGACATGCACAACAAAGTTACAGCCTGAGCGTGCAATTCCTTCCATTGCATATATGCAAGGATTGGGATGACCCGGAAACACACACGGAATACGTTAAAGGAACATGCCTGCAACGCGGTTTGTGGAGGAACTAAAATAAACTTGTTATAAGGAGTTTGCATTAGGATGAATTTAGAATGTTTTAATGGAAGACTGTGGAGATCTAGATTGAAGTTTCAATTCAGATAGATAGATGGTTGCGGTGTATTTTGTGTATACTTTCTCCGCAATATGTGAAGATATAGTAGGGAAAAGTTGAAGGTTTGTGTATATATAATGTATTAATAGTGAAAATTATGTTAATTATTATGATAATTATAAAGACGATGACGAGGGTTTAAAAGATAGTGATGATTATGGTGCACTGTGAATTTTTATTAGTGTATTTCTGCATTTCCGCACAGTCCTTTTTGATATTATGGTATATAGCCATCACTTTGTAAAACATTCTTTTTCTGTAATAATGATGAAAAAGATGTAATAATACTGATATTGATAATCGTAATAATAATTATAAAAATAATGATGGTGATGATGATAACAATAATAATGATAATAATAATAATAATAATAATAATAATAATGATAATAATAATCATCATAATAATTATAACAGACATACAAAAATACACGAATTCAGCCATGGGCAAATCCGGCGCTAGCGTGGCGACGGGCGTGGGAGCGAGGGCGGGATGCTGATGCGTGGAGATACGCTTGTCCGCGAGATGAAGATGCGACTCATCACGAATTCTTGGAGGCTGGTTAGTCACGCTCCATCCGTGATTGGTTCTGTGTCTCTGCGGCGCCCCTCGTCCCGCCCACCGCCTCGTAACCGCCGCCGTGGGTCCGATTTTAACGTTCACGAGGGATAGGCCTATGGGCGGGAACTACGGCAGGCTTCAGGCTTCGTTTTTTTAATGAGTTGTGACATTATACCCTTGGTTTGGACTGGTGTTTTGTCTTCTCTTCTCTTCTCTTCTCTTCTCTTCTCTTCTCTTCTCTTCTCTTCTCTTCTCTTCTCTTCTCTTCTCTTCTCTTCTCCCTCTCTCTCTCTCTCTCTCTCTCTCTCTCTCTCTCTCTCTAACTCTCCCTCTCTCTCTCTCTCTCTCTCTCTCTCAATCTCTTTTTCTTTTTTTCTATTCCACTCTCCCTTCGTTTCTCCCCCTCACATTTTTCCCTCCCTCCCTCCTTCCCTCTCTCTCTCTCCTCCCTCCCTCCCTCCCTCCCTCCCTCCCTCCCTCCGTCTCATTAACAAACAACTACACAGTTTTGATCTTAATAAAAGATAATAAATGAACCCGATCAGTAACCGATCTTAGCCTGCGGTGGGCGCGCGCGCGAGAGAGAGAAAGAGAGAGAGAAAGGGACCAAACAACCGCGATTGAATGACACATCGGATCCTTTTCCCCTCTCTTGCGTCGTTCCTGGACCGGCCACGTAACAGCGAGCATCACCAGACACGGTCATTAATTAATTCCGAATGGGTGAAATTGGTATACAGATCGGGCACGTAGGGAATTCAGTCCTCTGGTTTCGACGCGGGGGAAGGGCCAGGTTCGGGTCGGTTCGTTGCTTTGCTTGGAAACTACATGATGGAATAATATATGTGTTGTTTTCCGTTTTTTGTAGATTTTTGCTCTAATGAAATGTTTAATTAAATGTCAGGCCGTACCATGATATTCCGTTATACTTGTCAGCTAGTGACAGTGTGATGTATGCATTTATTTATGTTCTCATAACGATGAGATGGAATCGTTTTATAGGCAAATGTTGACATTTTTTATTTGAGCTTCAAACTGTTATTTGATTCGTTCAAAAATAATAGGAATCCTTGACGCTTGAATTCATTTCTTTATTTACCTATGCATGTTTATATGTACGTATATTTCTTTTTATTGCATCATACTAAATCAGTGCGTGCTGCTGTTATCTGAATACTCCCACTTTATTGCCTTGAAGTTTCGTCTTTTCTTTGAAGTGATTGATTTAGTATCAAAGCCTAATTTGAGCGCAACCTAGACCATCGTCCTTTGTTTCACGCGATCCTCTTTTGTCTCACGAAAAGGGATTTGGCGCGCGCAGTGTTGCCAACAGTACCGCGCTGCATCTTCTTTATTTGCTTCCGTTTTTTTTTTTTTTTTTTACTTTCCTCGCTAGTTTTAACGCTGTTCGTATTCAGATTATGCGAAATGCCTGAATGTTTTGTCATCTGGAGAAATGTTAATTATCCTTCCAGGGTGAAGTGCAGGGGAATATCTCACCCCCTCGGTTTGTAGGAACACCTGCGATCTTTTATTACTTACAATCTGCTCGTAAACTTCATATTTGTGATTAATGACAGCATAAAAAGACCTTTATGGACACCTATGGAATGAGTGGCAGAACGCGTGGCGAATTTGCGGAAAATTGTGCTTTAATTACTGTTTAGAAGTCTGACCTTTTGTGCGTTCAAATTAGGGGATTAAAAAGGCGGGAGAAAGAATAGGATTCCGTTTCCGATTTCGTGAAATTAGAAACTTTTTTTTTTTTCTTTCATATAAGCAGTAATACTCCTTTTCTCTTTCATATAATTAGGATCCCCGTTCTTTGTTAGAAATAGAATTTCGAAATGCTTTAAAAAAAAAAAGGAATCGGATTCTTTTTCGTTAGATAGGAACCTTTTTCTTTTCTTTATTTCATAAAGTAGAATAGTCCTTTTTAAAATTTGGAATATTTTCTCCCTACACGAAATTAAGAATATCATTGTTCTTAAAAAATATTTACGAAAAAATAATAAAAGCTGATTTTTTTTCTTCTTCCACATAGTTAGAAAAGCCCTTTATACACATACATACAAAAAACGCTCATTTTTATTCATTACAAATTTAGACTCATTTGCCTGTACCTGAAGTTAAAAAATCCTCACCTTCCTTTGAAATAGATCTCGGAGGCTTTGCTTGACATAACTTAGTGGATTGATCAAAAGAGTCATAAGTTGGAACCCGGCTTGCCTTTAATCCCCGTGTGCGTGTGTCCAATTGATTTACTTGGGGGGGGGGGGTGCCGTAAAGGGGGGGGGGAGAAGAGGGAGGGAGAGAAGGAGGGGGAGGGGGTGGAGGTGGAGTTGGAGGTGGAGGTAAAAGAGGAGGAAGAGAAGGAGGGGGAGGGGGTGAAGTGAAGGTGAAGATGGAGGTGGAGGTAAAAGAGGAGGAGGTGGGGTAGGAAGAGGAAAAGGAAGAAGGGGAAGATTAGGAGGAGGAAAAGGAAGAATAGGAATATTAGGAAGAGGAAGAACAGGAGGAGGAAGAGGTGGAAAAGGAAGAAGAAAGACAAAAGAAGAAGAAGGAGGAGGTAAGAATGAAAGAGGAGAAAGGAAATAGATGAGTGAGGAAGAAAAATGAATTTGAAGGGATGGAAAGGATAATGTAAGAAGGGAAAGAGAAGTAAAGAAGAGAAAGATAAAGATAGGAAAAGGCAATCTTGATAGGAGAGGGAGAAAGAGAAAGAGAAAATAAATACGGGAATTTAAAGGAAGAAAGAGGGGAAGGTCAAGGAAATAAAGGGGAAATGAAATAAGATGAAAAGAAAACCTGATAATCGGAATAATGCACAAGAAAGACGAACAAAATATCAGACAGATTTTAAAAAAAAATAAAAAGTAAAGAAATAAAGAATGCTTTTATTTAATTAAATCAAATAATCTTTACCCTCACGATCTTACCCAAGAATGAAAAAAAAATTAACAACTTGGAAGAAAACACACGATCAAAAAAATAAAATAAAAACAAAAACAGCGAGAGCGTACTCATTAAAGGTCCTCAATCTTATTCTTGAAGAGGCCGGTCGACGACGACGACGAGAGAGCCTACGCGCCGGGAATAATTGTGGCCGGCCAATTAATCATGGCGGAGGGCTTGCGTCTCCGGCCAATTATGTTTCGTTTGGGACTTCAGTCGACCGAGGAGGTCATTCAAGATTTTTTTTCTCTCTTTCTCTCTCTCTCTTCGGCTCTCTCTCTTCGCTCTCTCTCTATATATAATCTATCTATCTCTATCTCTTCGTCTCTCTCTCTGCTTCATCTCTCTCTCTCTCTCTCTCTCTCTCTCTCTCTCTCTCTCTCTCTCTCTCTCTCTCTCTCTCTCTCTCTCTCTCTCTCTCTCTCTCTTGGTTTTGTTAGTTCGTTTTTTTTTTTTTCTTATTCGTATTCTCCTGTGTGTCTCCCTTCTTTTTCGTTAGTGATAGACAGAAAGAAAGAGAGGGAGAGAGAGAGAGAGAGAGAGAAGAGAGAGAGAGAGGGAGAGAGAGAGAGAGAGAGATGGAAGAGAGAGAGAGAGATGGAAGAGAGAGAGAGAGAGAGAGAGAGAGAGAGAGAGAGAGAGAGAGAGAGAGAGAGAGAGAGAGATGGAAGAGAGAGAGAGAGAGAGAGAGAGAGAGAGAGATGGAAGAGAGAGAGAGAGAGAATGGCGCTTCTGACTCGTTATCTTCATTTTCACCACTTACTTTTCAGATTCATCACAATTTCCACTTCTGTTCCAAAACTAACTCTAAACTCCAAAGACAGTAATAACCACCACCGTCACCGTCATCATCACCACCACCGTCATCATCATCATCACCATCATCGTCATCACCATCATCATCGTCATAATCTTCATCATCATCATCACCATCATCAGCATCATCGTCACCACCATCGTCATAATCATCACCGTCATCATCACCATCATAAGAAGTAAGTTGGAGGCAGTCCTCGCTCAGCGCTCATTGTCCCTCAACATTAATTAACACACCTCGAGATTCCCTTGAGGTAGGGTAGGGGGGTAGCGGGAAGGAAGGGGGGGGGGAGTTAGGAGGGGAGGGGAGGTGGCTATGGGGAGGAGGTCGAGGAAGAGGGAGAGAAGTGGAGGAGAGGAGGGCGGAGAAGAGGGAGGGGAGACGGGGTAGAGAGGAGGAAGGAGGAAAAGAAGAGGGAGGGGAGACGGAGGAGAAGGTGAGGAGGAGGAGAAGGAGAAAGAGGGAATGGAGTAGAGAGGGGGAAGGGAGAAGGAAGGAGGGGGAGGAGATTAGGGGAGTGGAAACAGGGTAGAGAGGAGGAAGAGGAGGAGGAGAAAGGGGAAGTGGAGAGGGTAGAGAGAGGGAAGGGAAAAGGAAGAGAAAGGAGAAGTGGAGAGGGGTAGAGAGGGGGAAGGGAGAAGGAACAGGAGGAGAAAGAGGGAATAGAGACGGGATAGAGAGGGGGAGGAGGAGAAGGAGGAAGAGGGGGGGGCTGTCGGCGATGGCGTGTGGCACAGAAGCCCCAGAGGCGTCGCCGTCACACAGACTCATTAGTTCTCGGTTGTGACGCCTGTGAATACCTTTTGTTTATTGGTGTTTTTATAACTCATTTTCTTTTAGCCTGTCGGACTTCTCTATTAATCTCTTCTTCTTTTTTCTTCTCTTCTCCTTCTCTCCCTTTCTTTTTCTCTTTTTGAGTCTCTGTTCCGTGTTATATAACGCTTTC
>NC_051401.1:42402832-42420332 GCF_015228065.2 Penaeus monodon | reverse complement strand
GCTTATAGACGTTTTATGTAATTCGGCTGAAAAAAAAGAGGTACAAACGGTACTTTAAAGTGGCATGAGTTCAAAAAATCCTAAACCAGGTTTGTTAAGGTTTCGTGGAACTGCAGAGATGCCAGGCGACCTACCCGATAATCAATAAATAATTATGATAGATAATATGATAATCGTTATGGAGATAACTTGATAATCTTAATAGAAGGTTGACGAAAGGACATCTCGCACTTAATAGCCCTAAAATAAATCAAGATAAGTAATTGAAATAAACGATGGTAATTTAACGATAAAAATACGATAAAATCTCCCATTTATCAATACAATAAAAGGATTAATTTCCGCTCAACACTAACACATTCCTTGGATCACGATTGGTGGGGAAAGCTGCCTCGTCGATAGCGGGTGATTGCTTTTATTGACAGTAACACTCGTCCGGCAGTTGATAACGAGTAACGCTAATAGCTTTTTGGTCTTCGCTCGTTCGGGACTGGACGATGAACAGGAAATAGAGGAGAGCCGATCTGTGTTTTTACGAGTACTGTTGCTACTACTACTACTATTACTAGGGTACTATTATTGCTACTGTTGTCGTGACTAAAAATAACACTAATTGAAATAAAGGAATGCTAATACTGTTGATTCTGATAATGTTGCTGTTTTTTTTATTATAATTAAAACTCTTTTTACCTTTATGACTTTTTCTGTGTATAATAAGCCTCTCTGTGTTGACCTGTGTGTGTGTGTGTGTGTGTGTGTGTGTGTGTGTGTGTGTGTGTGTGTGTGTGTGTGTGTGTGTATGTGTGTGTGTGTGTAGTGTGTGTGTGTGTGTGTGTGTGTGTGTGTGTGTTTGGTAATTTGTGTGTGTAGTTGTGTGTATGTTGTGTTGTGTGTTTGTGTGTTGTGTGTGTATGTGATGTGTGTGTATGTATGATATGTACTGTATGTTACATGTGTGGTTGTATGTATAGTGTTATGATATATATATATATATATATATTATATATATATATATATATATATATATATGTGTTTTTTTGTGTGTGTGTTGGTGATATATATATATATATTATATATATATATATATATATATATATATATATATATATATACACACACACACACACACACACACACATATATATACACACACACACATATATAATATATACACACATATGTATATATATTATCATTCTGTAAAGGAAGTGCACCTAAAAGCGATACGTAGCAATCGACGCCATTAGTCAGGTGCATACTAATGAGCCGCCAGGGCCCAGGGACGTCCCTCAGGGGTCGCCATCTCATCAGTTTCTCTCGTGAAGGCCAAGGCACGCAGGCCACGTCTCGGGCTTGCGAGGGACGGCGGGCTCTTCTACTAAATATGTAACGATATAGGCCTATGTTGGGAGAGCACCTGCTGCGGGAGACGTGCCTTCGGTTTCAGACGATTTGGCCAGCCTGCCGTTTGTGGGGGGAGGGGGGGGGGCGTCGCTTCGTTCTTTTTTCCGCTTTCTTTCGTTTTATTATTGAATATCTTGCGGTTCCGTTCTTCTCGATTTTTTGGGGTGATGATCGCAGACCTTTTCTGCTATCTAGTATTTTCGAATTCTAACGAATGATTGGCCTGCGGTGATCAACATTTGGCCATGATGTTTAAAAGGTAGTGTTTGGTCCTGCAGAAGGGAAAATAGATGCTAATGTTTAATCTTAAATGGTTAAGCAGGGGCTTGAAGTCAGCCGCGTATAGAATAAACGATTTTTCTAGGTATGAACTTTTCGGTATTTTTTCTGTCATTCTTTCGCTTGTCATGAATCTCACTCGTATTTACCTATTCAACGTTTAAAAAGTATAATAAAAGTATATTAACTTCACCTTTTTTGGTGCTGTTTTTACTTTGCGGTTGATATGAAAGCTGTGTCGTTGAGTGAATCTCTGCGATTAAATCCTTGGCTTTGCGTACGCAGTTGTTAAGACAGACAAAGAAATAAATAGATTTGTTTTTTTTTTTAGAAAAAAAAAATGTAAATATGCAGTTGATTTTGTGTTTCCATTCGTGTTTGTATAAGTTTTGAAGATAACCACGCACGCACAATTTTTCTTTTTGTATCTCATTCTTTTCCCCTCAAAGTACAACACAAATTTTCTCTCTCTTCATCCAGTGGACCGACAGCCATCACAGGCGCAGTCGAGAAATCAGAAAGAACACATTCATTATGTATTCCTTCCACTACTGAAAACCGTGTCCTTTACACACAATGATGTCCGTGATATATAGTGTGTTTTAAATGCCTTTCTAGCGAGGCGGTAATGTCGATAGCTCCGAAGTATTGCGTATTGATTCTTATGCTGATGTTTGATTACAGTAATTGTTATGTAGGATTTATATCATTTTCGTTTTTTATTTGTTATACTCTGTTCTTAGCATCGTCAGGGTCGGTTTAATTGTTGTATGGTATTTATTCAGTGGTGTGTGAGTGTTTGCTGGTGTGGCTAGCAACTAGTTAACAATATATCCATTTTAACATTTTATGAAAATAATTATCTTCTCCCTCCCTCCCCCCCCCTCTCGTACAAAGGGTTAATTACGAGGAATTATCCCAGAAAAATATTTGTCGAATAAACATTTAACGTTTAATCGTATTGCAGTAATTATGAGTTTATATGCGTGATGAACAGTGTCAGTTGCACTGTTCAAATGGTATCATTAAGGTAATTTATGTAATATTAATCAAACGAGAGTATCTTATGTGCCTTAGAAACGTCTTTTAAGAACTATTTTTTTTGTGTTTTTTATTGAAATTCTCTCTCTCTCTCTCTCTACCTCCCTTTCCCTCTCTCTCCAGCTCCCTTTCCCTCTCTCTCCCTCCCCCTCTCCTCCTCCTCTCCCTCCCCCTCTCCTCCCTCTCTCTCCTCTCCTCTCCTCTCCTCTCCTTTCCCTCCTCCCTCTCTCCCTCCTCCCCTCTCGGTAGATCGATCGACCCACTTTCATTTTTGTACACAACCATATAACACGGCAAAACCTTATGTATTAATTATTATTCACCGTTATGATATTCCGATAATCACCTCCGTCTTTTCCCTCCGAAACGTTTCTTTCTCTTCTTCCTCCCCTCGAACTTCCTTTTCTCTTCCTCCTCCCTCCCCTTCCCCTCCTCTCTCTCCTCTTCCTCTCCTCCCTCCCCCCTTCCACCTACTCCTCCCTTCCCTTCCCTCCCTCCCCTTCCCTTCCCCTTCCCCTTCCCCTGATTATAACAAACTATAAACGATAACCACAAACTTTGATAAGGGGAAAAAATAGGTCCCTGAAGGAGTTCTAGTGTCGCCTTTAAGAAGTGCGTATCACCATCATGGGGATTATTATATGGAAGGTTGTGGTAGGCGAGGGGAAGAGACAAGGGGAGAAAATTATGATAGGCCTATGCCAGGAATGTGGCTTTGTCGTCGAAATGAGGAGGGGTGTTGAGTAGGTGAGGTAAGGTTGATGAAAAAGATAGATAGATGGAAAGGTATAAATAGATGTAGGTGTAGATATAGATATGTAGAAGCATGGATATTTAGGAGGAGAGAGAGAGAGAGAGAGAGAGAGAGAGAGAGAGAGAGAGAGAGAGAGAGAGAGAGAGAGAGAAGAGACAGAGACAGAGAATGCAAATAAATAAATACTTGGAAAGGGGCTTTCAACAGCGATCGGTTAATGTGACTCGGAAATAAAGTGCGATTGTAACCGCTATGTAAGGACCGAAAAAAAATACTGTGAAATCTAAATTGAGAGAAAATAAGAGAGGGAACGGTAAATAGGGGATGTATGAGAAAAATAAAGTTAGCAGAAGCATCAATTTGCGGTTAGGAAATCGAATCAAATGCGACTCTCGGTATGGTTTCCAGTCGCATCACTATCATCGGCTTTCGAAAAAGAAAATTTCTGTAAGGCTTATATTCACGAAGGGAAGGGTTGGAGATACAAGCCTTAGTAACCAAGTGGATTTGTATATTCTTGCCCCGAGTGTGATAGGCAAACTGCAGGAAGAGAAAAAACAAACATTTTTTCCGGGTTAGTGACACAAGTAGTCACTTATTGCTGTATCATTCACCTTATTATTGACTTAATGTTAGTGTTCATATTTTGGAAAGTGGTTCGAATTCCCAGTTAATGGTGTTTGCTTACGTGTTTGTTTTTTTTAACTTGATAAGGAATTTTGGATATACCGTAACGGTTAACGAAAGAACTACCAAAATTGCAAATCAAAATAACATTAAGATTAGTCAGTGTACTGTTAGAAATAGGTAGGAATAGTATAGCTAATACTAGTTCTATTAGAAAAAAATGTTGGTACATAATGAAACCAAAGCTTTAGAACCGTAGCCTTTTTTATTTTACCTTAATAAATTTACTGTAGTGGCCAAACTCATGTATGACTTCTGCCGTATGCTGTTACCTGACCTAACATACCCTGCCATACTAGTGTTTGTACCGCGTGACCTCGGGTTAATGAGGTCATTAGCTGAGGTCTTTCTTCCGATTGTAACCTTATCTGACCTGGACCTGAGTTTGCCACAAGTGACGAGAGGGCAAATTGAGAAGAAGAAATTTTTACAAGTAAGATTTTTACAACTTTCTGGAACTTTAAATCGATGGCAGACAATTCCAAGGCAGATTTCTAACCTCGTAAATTATTTCAAGGGACATGTTTTTTTTTTTCTGAAGCGTGAGTCAGGTAAAGCTTAATAATGAACGAGCTGCTGGATAAAAGAATCATTCGAATTAAACAAAAATGCAATGTTTAAGCCCAAAAGTTTCGGAGCCGAGTGTTGTGCTGCTTTTACAAAGGTCTTTTGGGTGTTTAGTTCTACTCTGTCTGGCCACGTTGATGTTCTGCAAGATCAACAGCTCGACTCCGGGATGCACTGAGCATTCGTTGAAGTTGTACCTGTCCCCTCTCTCTCCCCGTCTCCCCTCCTCTTCCCTCTGTGTCTCCACTCTGCTCCTCTCCCTCGCCCCTCTCCACTCTCTGTCTCCTCTCTCCCCCTCTCCCTCTCCCGTCTCTGTCCCCGCTCTCTCTCCTCTCCCTCCGTGTCTCCAGTCACCCCTCCCTCTCCTTCCTTATGCCTTTTGAAGATTCCGTGTGATCTTCTCCCCGTGTTCCGCGTCTGTAGGCGAATAGATGGTGGTCAATATCTCTCTCTCTCTCTCTGAGTCTCACTGTCTTCTTTCTCCCTCCCTCATCTCTTTCTTTGGTCTCTTTATCTTTCATTCTCTCTCTGTCTGTCTATCTATCTATATATTTACCTCTCTTTTTTCTTTCTCTCTCTCTCCTCTAGTCTTCTCTCCTTTCCTCTCCCTCTCCCTCTCACCCTTTATTCTTCCTCGCTGTTCCTCCTCCTCTTGTTTCCCCCTCCCCCTTCTCTGCCTTACCTTTCTTCCTCTCATCATATTTCCCCTCCTTTCCACAATCGTTCTCGTCTTCCTTTCTATCGACAGTGTCTGCTTCCTTTGTCCTGCTTTTCCTCTTTTGTTCGGGGTCGAAATTTCCCTTCAGACCTTTCAGTCCGCCGAGACGAACCTCCGCGGCGCCTGACCTGATCTGACACATGAGAAGTGGCGATGGAGAGGAAGGGGCCGGTCGCGTGACGCGGTAACTCGGCTTGACGTCAGCCGGGCACAATCTGCGCGTGCCTACTTGCTTGCCTGTCTGCCTGACCGCCTGCCCGCGCGTGGCCATGGGCTCTACTGTAGTCTGTATGTGTTTTTCCTTCCTCTTTTTTTCTTTCTTTTTCTCTTTCTCTCTCTCTCTCTCTCCCCCCCTCTCTCTCTCCTCCCTCTCTCTCTCTCTCTCTCTCTCTCTCTCTCTCTCTCCTCTCCCTCTCCCTCTCTCTCCCTCTCCTCTCTCTCCTCCCCTCTCCCTCTCCCTCTCCTCTCCCTCTCCCTCTCCCTCTCCCTCTCCCTCTCCCTCCCCTCCCTTCCTCTCCCTCTCCTCTCTTCATCCTCTCCTCCCTCCCTCTCCCTCTCCCCTCCTCTCTCTCCTCTCCATCTCCTCTCCTCCCTTTCTCCCGTTCTTTCTCTCCACCTTCACTTTCCTTCTCTCAGATCTTGCAGACAGAGTGAGACACATCAAGTAGGCTGCGGCGGCGGGATGAAAGTTGTCCAGGTTTAAGGATCAGTTTGACAGTGATGGCGTTATTCAAGACACTTTGTTTATGTTGTCGTCGCTTTGATCCCGGATTCTGAAGTTGGCTGGGAGCGCAAGGGCTTCGAGATTGCGTCGGAAGTAGGGGAGGCGAGGCGGAGGAGGGGGAAGAATGGGGAGGAATGGAAGGAGGGGGGGTGGAGATGAGAGGAAGGAGGAGGGGGAGGAGGACGAGGGCGACGAGGAAGAGAAGTAAGATAAGAGGAGGAGAGGGGAGGAGGAGGAGGAGGATGACGACGACGACGACGACGAGACGAGTGAGTAAGAGAGGAGGAGGACAAGAACGAGGAGGAGGGATGAGGGGGAGAAAGAGGAGGAAGGGGGAAAGAAGGAGCAAGAAGTGGGATTCTGTGACTTTTCTCCGTCTGTGTCGTATGTGAGATTCCAGGCCTAATATTGCGTTCGAATGCATACGTAAACAGCGTACAGCATACACGCGCCTTTGATTCCCCCAGCGAAAACGGACGCGCCAGAGTTACTCTGAGTAATTGCGGAAGAAAAGTACTTCCTGAACTGATTGTTAACAAGGGAACCGTTAACGATGACCCCGCGAGTAGGCGTAGGTCTACAACAATTGAGACAGGGTAGGCCTATTAGAGCAAAGGGGCTAAGAACAAAAGGGGGGAATGCCTCCCGCCTCTATTTGAATTATAGGAAGAACAAAAGAAAAGGCGATAGGAGTGGTTTCCCCTTTCTTAGCTGATCCTTATTGCTTCCTCTCTCTCTCTCTCTCTCTCTCTCTCTCTCTCTCTCTCTCTCTCTCTCTCTTTCTTTCTTTCTCTCTCTCCTCTCTCTCTCCTCTCTTCTCTCTCCTTCTTTTTTTTTTCTCCTCCTCTCTTCCTTTCCTCTCTTCCTTCTCTCCTTCTTTCTTCCTCTCATATTTTCCCTGACCTTTCTCACTCACCTTCTTTCTTTCCCTTCTCGTCTTTCCTTCTCTTTCACTTCCCTTTTACTAATTCCACTACCACATAACCCCCTCTTTCCCTCGCCCCCTCTTCCATTTCCGCCCTCACTCTTTCTCCCTCTTCCCTTTTCGTATTTCCTCTACCCACTTTCCATAACTCCATTTTTTCAATCACCTTTTTTATCTTTATTTTCTTTTCTTTCCTTCTTTCACATTTTTATTCTCCCTCCTCCATTTACGTGTTCTACCTCTATTCCTATCTCTCCTTTCCTTCATATCTTCCCCCCTTCTCAGCTCTTCCTTTTTCTTTCTCCCCATTTCTCATTTTCTACCCTTTTCGTCCTCTTTTTTCTCCTTATTTTTCTTAATCCATCCCCTCACCCTTCTTTCCCACACCCTTTTCCTTCCCCCGTTTTTCTTTCTCCCCATTTCTCTTACTCCACCCCTTTTTCCCCATCTTTCTCCCTGTTTTTTTTTTGTATTCCACCCCTGCACCTCCCCTCCCACACCCCTTCCTTTTCCACCCCACCTCCCCCACCCCCCACCTTTTCCACCCCCCTCACCTCCTCCCCCACCCCACCTGCCGCTCCCCAACAGCCGCGTCGAGGAAACGAGAAAACGCAGCTAAACGACAGAGCTTCTGTTAACCGCAATTAACAAACTGTTTAGGTACTCGTGGGGGGGTCACCGTAGGAGGGTCACCGTAGGGGGGGTCACCGTGGGAGTCGGTGGTAGGGGCTTCCTTGAAGGAGGCGGGGCTTAGGGTGAGGAGGAAAGGGAGCTTCGAGACAGAGGCAGAAGGAAGGTAGAGAGGGGATAATATTGATGATGATGATAATGTAAGCGATAAAAATGATGATGATGATAATGTGTGATAAAAATTATGGAGATTAATGTTATTGATAAAAATGTATAATGTTATTGAATGATGATAATGACAATAATAATGATTATTATAATAATGAAATAGTTATGATGATAATAATAATAGGAATGATAATAACAATAATGAAAATAATAATGATAATGATATTGATGTTAATGGTTAATTAAAGGAGATTTTTAAGATTCATTATGATCGGCAATAGAATGTCTCAGGAATGGAATGTAGGATGACGCATTATTGCTACACTATCATTATTTTTCCTTTTATAATCGCATTGTATATGAGACACTATCATATAAGAGATATAGTGTCGGGGGGGGGGGGGGTCGAAACAGACCTCGAGAGCCAGCAGCGTTGCAAGTGACTCATGATCAAGGGTTGCAATTTGCGTCTCACTCCCCTCCAATAAAGTGTGTTGTTTAATTTGGTGACTTTTTATGTAACATCGTTGCGCTGTAGGGTATTTGGGGCCGATTCTCTCTAATTAAAGATTCGGTTTGATCGTCGGAATATTGGCAAAGGCCGTAATTGACACAGTGAGAGAAAGGAGAAAAGTTTTTTGCTTTTTTGTGCTTGTGTCAATGTCGTGAACACGGCGGCGCGGCAGCAGAAGGAAGGAGACAGGGAGTTGTGTTTTGCTTTGACAGGGGGACCGAGAAGGGGGACGGTGGAAGAGGATAGGGAGGGCAGATGGTGGGTGGTGGAAGAGGGGTGAGAAAGAGAGAATAAAAAGGGGGGGGGAGAGAGAGAAAACAAGAGGTGTGGGAAAGCGATGATTAGTTGGGAATGTGCTGTACACCAATTTCATTTTATTTTGTCTGAAAAGCCTGTCGTGGTCTATTTCTCAGGTTTATAGAAAACAGATTTTGCAAGAAAAGAAAAGAAAAAAGAGATTCTGATCAGGTGACCACTGTTTCTAATTTAGACAGTAAACAGTTTTAGAAAAAAAATCTGATTAGGTGGCCATTATTACTAATTTAGACAAAAAAAAAATAAATAAATAAAGGGTTCTGATCAGGTGACCAATAATACTAATTTAGATAGATATAAAAAGCAAAAAAAAAAATATATATATATATATCCTGATCAAGTGGCCAATATTACAATTTCAAACAGAAAACAGATTTAGAAAAAAAAAATATATATATATATATAAATATATATATATATAATATATAATATATAATTTAAATAATCAGATAATAATAATAATATTCTGATCAGGTGACTAACACTCCAAATATAGATGGAAAACAGATTAAAAAATAAAAAATCTACAAACAGAATAGAAGAAAGAAATTCGCCTCAGTTGAAATATTAAACTTTAGATGAACAATTAGCAACAAGTTCTGTCTACCCTTTACTACCAACCGCCACCCATAGTAACATTCCCTTTGCTAAATTGCATCAGGTTGTCTCTCTGGCTTTACCCAGAACATTGTGGTGTGATTTGATTTCTTGATTTCAGACATGTATGGTGTGATGATGGTGCTGATAGGTTTTTGTATATTGGTGGGTTCTACTATTACTGAAAATAATGATTATCATTATGATTACGATTTGAATAGGTATAAAGATTAGGAAGGTTATGGCATTTCGTTGTAGTAATGATAATAGCTGCAATGATAAAACGAAACCCGAACAATACACGTTTTAAAATATAAACAATCAGTGTAAGGAAACGAAGAAATTAGCTTTAATAAATTGCAAGAGAAGAATGAATGATGAATAAAAACGATTTCCACCACATATTTTGCCAGAAGCATGTCGTACATTCGCCCACGTGTTAAAATATGCACACACCCGCTCCTTTGAAGCTTTGAGCCGACTTCCGTGGCAGCCCGCAGTTAGTGCCTGGTTTAACCCATTCACACACGACAAAAGGTGCCACTAACAGACTAATGCAGAGAGGATTTTTTGTCTACATTTTTTCCATAAATTTTGTTTCCTCTCGAGCTGTATTTGTGTTGTCACGTCGTCGTTGTTTATGGCGTGTTAATGGGGCTTGTGTCTCGTAAACAAAAGCCAGTCCTTCTAATCATGTCATTTCGCGCATATCAGTGTTGTCAGACGCCGCTCAGGGGGGGGGAGGGGCTGAAGGGGTGGTCGCGGCGGAGGATATGTCCTAAGGTGGGACTTTGTGTGTTAGGTCAGCGGGTAATGGACCTTCCGGGGAGAGGGCCTTTTGCAATCATGGTGGGGGGGGGGGGGCTACATTGTGAGGAGCCGGAACGCGCACGTGCTACACTTGCGGGAGATGGCTTGCTTTTGTTTGATCCTGTGGTTGGTTTGTGCATACGAACGAACGTGCGGACTCAAGTACACACACCCGGAGACAGGCACACGTACGCGCGCGCGCGCGCACACACACACACACACACACACACACACACACACACACACACACACACACACAAACACACAAACACACACAAACACACACACACACGTACATATCATGCACACGAACATACACACACCCAGATACACAATATGTAGACACGTCATGCAGATGTATCGTACATCAAAATCAAACGAATTCTTAAGACTTTATTTAAAAAATACTGTAAAACTACCTCAAGAGTTACCTCCTTCCCTTACTCGGAAATGTGTCAGATTTACCTCCTCCTGTCTAGAAGTACGACAGATTTACCTCCTCTTTAGAATTATGTCAGATTTACCTCCTCTTCTAGAAAAGTACCCCAGATTTACCTCTTTCTCCTCAGAAATACCCCAGATTTACATCTTTTTTTACCTAGAAATACCTCAAATTTATGTTTTACCTAAAAATACCCCAGATTTACCTCTTTCTCCTCAGAAATACCCCAGATTTACCTCTTTCTCCTCAGAAATACCCCAGATTTACCTCTTTCTCCTCAGAAATACCCCAGATTTCCATCTTTTTACCCAGAAATTCTACCTTCGAGTTACCTCCTTCCCTTGAAATGTACCTCAGATTGAACTCCATTCCTTGAGAAATACCTCAGACTCACATTCTTCCCACCACAAGTTTTCTCCATCAGATTTGCCTTCTTGTCCAACTTCTCCCTCCCCCAGGGCACCCCCACCACCTCCCTCACTCGTTACTCCCTCCCCCCTCCCTCCCTCCCTCCCTCCTGCCTCACACCTCCCGAAAGTTGAATAAAAAGTAATTAATTGGTCATCGCCAAAAATATAAGCCAGTCAAGCTCACTGGACCCGGGTCGATGATAAGACCAAATATAAACTTCTTCAGGAGACTGCGGGTGATTGCCACAGACGCCGTCGGACCTCGAGGTGTTAGGTTACGCGGGGGGCGGGAGGGGGACGAGCAGAAAATTATAACGGAGGAAAATGGAAACGTGTGTGTGTGTGTGTGTGTGTCTGTGTGTGTGTGTGTGTGTGTGTGTGTGCGTGTGTGTGTAATGTATATAACGAATATGTATGTATACAGGAGGAGGAAGGACGGGGCATGGTTAATAGAAAATTATAAAAGAGCAACGACAAAAAATAATGATAATAGAAAAAAGGAAAACTATACAGGGAGATGGGGAGAGGCCAGGGTTCATAGGCAGAGAATTATAAAAAAAAAAAAAGTTAAAGGGGGAGGGGGAGGTCATGGTTCACTGGCAGAAAATTATTTAGATTTTTTTTTTCTTTTTTGTATAGGGGGTGGGTCGAAAGACGATCAGGGGAAAATGGAAAATAACCAGAGAGAGAGAGAGAGAGAGAGAGAGAGAGAGAGAGAGAGAGAGAGAGAGAGAGAGAGAGAGAGAGAGAGAGAGAGAGAGAGAGAGAGAGAGGGGGGGGGGGAGAAACATGCGACGTGATTGAAGGCCGATAATCAAGTATCCCTTTGGATTTTTTTCTCTTTCTGTTTTCCATTTAAAGATATGAAACGCGGAGCCACACATCCGTATTGATATAACCAGGGTCGTATGAGCAATTTTCCAGACATACAATCGGAGGCCAATTGTCTTTGCAATTTCAGATAATAGACAACGGATTCAGAATGAGAAAAAGTGAGAGAGTACCAATTGACGGTTAACTGGATGATTAAACAGCCAAGTGCAATCGGGTCCGCAAATTTTCCGGTTGTTTTCTCAAGCGGAATGACGACGTTTCGATCTCATCTTGAAGACGCCGACTCTTTCTCTCTCTATCTCTCTCTCGATCTTTCTTTTCTCTTCTCTCTCTCTCTCTCTCTCTCTCTCTCTCTCTCTCTCTCTCTCTCTCTCTCTCTCTCTCTCCTCTCCCTCCCTCTCTCCCTCCCTCTCCGCCTCCCCTCCCCCTCCCTCCCTCTCTCCCTCCACCCCCTTCCTCCCTCTCGCTCTTTCTTATCTCTTTTTTCTTTCTCCCTCCCTCTCCCTCCCTTCTCCCACCTTCTCTCCCTTTCCCTCCCTCCTCCCCCTCTCTCCCCCCTCGCAATCTGATTGTGTTTTACAGTTTTTGTGTTTGTTTTTTAGGCTGTTCGGCCTGTCTCTCCTTGACGCTCCACCCTCTTTCTCCTCGTTCCTGGGAAGGATTGTGCGGTATGGGCTATTTTGTGTTTGTTTGGGATTTCTTTTGTCTGTGTTCTCTTTCTTTTCTTTCTTTCTTTTTCTTTTCTTGTTTATTCTTTCTTGGTCTTTGTCTCTGTCTGTTTGTTTTTTTCTGATTCCGGCTCTCTTTCTTTCTTTCTTTCTCTGTCTTTCGGTCTGTTTGTCTCCGATCTGTTTCTCTCTCTCTCTCTCTCTCTCTCTTCTCTCTTCTCTCTCTCTCTCTCTCTCTCTCTCTCTCTCTCTCTCTCTCTCTCTCTCTCTCTCTCTCTCTCTCTCTCTCTCTCTCTCTCTCTTGCCGTCTTTCATTCCTTCACTCTTTTCCTCTCTTCCTCTCTCCCAATTTCCTCCTTTCCTACCCTTCCTACCTCCCTCATTCACTCACTCATTCACTCATTCATTCCTTCTCGACTCTCTCGCAATCTTAGGAACAATAGCACGAGAAAGAGAGCGAAGAGGAAGAGATAAAAACAAACAATAGCACGAGAAAGAGAGCGAAGAGGAAAGATAAAAACAAACATAGCACGAGAAAGAGAGCGAAGAGGAAGAGATAAAAACAAACAATAGCACGAGAAAGAGAGCGAAGAGGAAGGATAAAAACAAACAATAGCACGAGAAAGAGAGCGAAGAGGAAGAGATAAAAACAAACAATAGCACGAGAAAGAGAGCGAAGAGGAAGAGATAAAAACAAACAAACAAAAAATGTTTCGATCAGCTGTGTCTAGGGTGTCAGTCATCACAAGAAATTCACTTCCGGCGAGAGATGGAATCTGTTGTAATAAGAATTCCTTCTCTTTTCTCTTTCTTCCATTTCTTCCTTTTGTTTCTTGTTGTTTGGCCTTTGTCTCTGTTTCTGAAATCTCTGTCTGTCTCCTTTCTTACTTTCTTTCTTTCTTTCTCTCTTTCTCTCTTTCTTTCTCTTTCTTTCTCTCTTTCTTATTTTCTTTCTTTCTTATTTTCTTTCTCTTCTCTCTCTCTCTCTCTCTCTCTCTCTCTCTCTCTCTCTCTCTCTCTCTCTCTCTCTCTCTCTCTCTCTCTCTCTCTCTCTCTCTCTCTCTCTCTGGTAATTCTGGTAAATGCTATTGGTAGAATGTCGGCATAGATATGCAATGGTAATGATATATTTTTGGTAGTTGTAATAAGTATTACTATTTTAAAAGCAATTTTCATAAGAACGTAGTATTAGTAATAGCTAATGTCTTTAATGGTATTATTCATGTATAAAACCTTTAATAGCAGTAGTGATCGCATAAATAAATGGTAATCAATGATAATGATATTAATAGTACTGCACTGTGATAACAGTACTGTGTAAAACCTGTGATAATCATAGTAATGGTTAACACCGGTAGCATCGGTTGTGATGGTTATTTTCCCATGAAAATAACACTTAAAACCAATCATAGCAGTGTAAAGTATAGTAAAGTCAATAATAATATCAGTAATGGTTTAATCTACGACAGCAGTAGCTACTGAATATTGAACACCTATGATGGTGGGAATGATAATAAATACCTGCCTTCACCCCACCCCCCTTCCCCTCCCTTAGGCCCCTAACCCTCCCCCCGACCTCCCCCCCCCCTCTCCTACTACTTTGCGTGTCACCCGGACCTCCGATTCTTGATGCTAATCACCGTGGCCTCTTTTTTTCTTTCTTTTTTTTTCTTTCGTTCTTACCCTTTTTTTTTTTTCTTTGATTTAACCTCGTCACCTTCCCCGTAATCTAACTCTAACAGGTGTGTCTGTAGTTCCCTTCGTTATAATCATCTGCCGTTATAACCTAGATAACGTTATGGAGAGGAAATGTTTTGGGAGAGATATAGACATTGGTTAAAGGAAGGGGTCGACTTACTGTGGTTTTATGTGGATGCAGGAAATGTAATAGACAGAATAGATTGTGTATTTGAATATTTGTTTTATCAGGTGCCCGTTGATAAGAGGCCAAATAACAGGTGGAAAATAATGAACTTCAAGATTCGAAGTTGTAGATGTTTATATTGTAGGTTTAGATAAATAATTTATTTATAATCGTCGAAACGACTTTCATGGTCGTTATTATATGATACGGAACTGAATCGTCATTTTGAGAGAGAGAGAGATAGAAAGAGAGAGAGAGAGAGAAAGAGAGAGAGAGAGAGAGAGGGAGAGAGGGAGAGAGAGAGGAGAGAGAAAAGAGGAGAGAGAGAGAAGAGGGTAAGAGAGAAAGGGGAGAGAGAGAGAAGGGAAAAGAGAGAGAGAGAGAGAGAGAGGGAGAGAGAGAAAAGAGAGGGGGGGGGGAAAATAAGAGAGAAGAAGGGGAGAGGAGAGAGAAAAGAGAGAAGGAGGGAAGAGGGGGGGATAAGAAAGAGAGAGAGAGGGGGGGAGAGAGAGGGAGAGAGGGAGAGAGAAGGAAAAGGGGAGAGGGGAGAGAGGAGAGGAGAAAGATGAGAAGCAGGGGGAGAGACTGGTAGGATGGGGGGGAGGGAGGAGGGCAGATAAAAGAGAGAGGAAATAGAGAGAGAGAGAGAGGAGAGAGAAACAGAGAGAGGGAGTAGAGAGAGAGGAGAGGAGGGGGAAAGAAAAATAAAGGGAAGGGGGGGAAGGAGAGAGATAGGAAGAGAAAGAGAAAGATTTTGAAGAGAGAGAGAGAAGAAGAAAGAGAGAAAGAGAGCGAAGAGAGGAGAAAAGAGGAGAGAGAGAAGATAAAGGAGGAAGAGAGGAGAAGGGGAGAAAGAGAGAGAGGAGAGAGAGAGAGGGGAAAAAGGGAGGGGGGACGGGGAAAGAGAGAGAGAGAGAGAGAGAGAGAGAGAGAGAGAGAGAGAGAGGAGAAACAGACAAGTAGCACCTCATTCGACGTTATAAGGATGTCATCTGGATTTTAAAATTTAAATTTCAAATTTGAATTCTGACACATGCAAAACAACCAAAGAATCACACACGTGAATATGCAAACACACGAATGTGTCCCTTTTGAACACCAGATATTTACCTTATTAGTTGCACGACTGAGCATTTAAGATCTTGTACTCTGGGAAGGAGGTAGCAGGGTGGGCGGGAAGGAAGGAGGAAGGGAAGGAGGGAAGGAGAGTGGGAGGAAGGGAAGGAGGGAAGGAGGTAGGTGGGAGGGCGGCAAGGAAAGAAGGGGGAGAGCGGGGGGAAGAAGGAAGGAGGGAGGGAGGGAAAGAAGGAGGGAGGGAGGGGCGTGTTGAAGTGCCTACTTGAGAAAGATCGGAAACATGCCAGTCATCCTATTAACTAAACAGACAAGCTCCTCGGTAGCGACCAGGAGTAGATGATCCCTGAGGATTCCCTCTGGCCAGAACCGTCCTTCCGAAGGGCTTTCTCGCCTCTGGAAATCCCACAAGGTTAAGACTATCGTTAAAGAAGTCTAAGATCCACGTGGCTGCTGGTCGATGAGACTAATGGCTTAATCCTCTTTTTATTATACTTTTTTTTTCTTTTCCATCATCTTAGACTTCTTTTTTTTTCTAATTTCAAAGAGGAGGCTTTTTTGTGGCGATATCACTTTGGCCTTTTATTAACAACATTCCAAACACTTTCCTTCTGTTACTCTATCATTTCGACCTTTTTCTCTTGGATTCCAAAGACGTTTAATTGCTCAATCATCTCGGCTTGTTTCAGTCATATGTAAAAGACTTTCAGTTAATTTCTTACCTCGACCTTTTCAGACCCATTCCAAGGTCTCGTTTTTAGTTATTCTTTAAACGTGTATCTTTTTATTCCCGTTAATTCCGAGACACATTTTCCAGTTATTTCATCATCTCGACGTCTTGCGCTCGTTTCCCAGACTTTTTTCTTCAGGCAAGCAGAGACGGAGAGCAGGAGGAAGAGGGAGATAGAGAGAGAGGGAAAGAGGGAGAGAGGGAAAGGAGAAAGAATGGGAAGCAAATTCTCGCCCTCTGGAATCGTCCTAGGATCGTGGGTCACGGCGAGGACATAATATTCCCACTTTTCCACCTTTAGCCTACCGCGCCGATTCAGGCAGGATCTCAGGTGGAATTAGGAGAATGGAAGCCCCGTGGCTGTGACTTCAGGCTTCTGCAAGTTAGCGATCCACAGACACGCAGACGGAGGCAGCCACAGACACACAGACAGATAATCAGACCCTCTCACGCCAGACAGACACACGCCGTTTGTGTGTGTGTGTGTGTGTGTGATCAATCATGACTTTTGCTTCTGCGGCAGTATAATTCAATTCTACCAAAACCTGTAGTTACTTTAATTAAGTTTTAAGTAACTCCATCAGGTACCCTCCAGAAGCAGAGCAAGGCACACCAACCCTCTCGCGAGGAACACGTAAGGCCCATTGCCGTGTGTGTTTTGTTGGTAAATTGTGCCTTAAGGCGGCGGTGTCCGTGGCGCAAGTCGGGGTAATTATGTCACAAGCTGAGGTGAAGATGTAAGATAATTGCTCTCATTTTTAAGCCTCTGGATTCTTGCGAGAAAAAAGAAGAGGATCTCGAAAAGGAGGAGGAGGAAGAGGAGGAGGAGGAGGAGGCAGAATTTAGAATTAAAAAATCAGCTCAAATTCAGGGATGATGATGATGATGATGAGGAGGAGGAGAAGAAGTGGACGAAGACGAACGAGGAATCAGGATTTTTTTTCTTTTCATTTATACTTTTTTTTACTCTTGATTTTCTTTTGTTTACGTTCATGTGTGGTACTGGTGTTTTTTCCTATTCGTTTGATTTGAGGTTCTTTTGATTTTTCGATGTCTAATTTGCATATTATTTTTTTATTCACTTAAGAAAATTCTAAGGCGTATTAATCAGTCGGCCCCGTTGCTTTTTAAACAGTGTTTCGAGTTATTTACTTATTTATTTTGTATATACGTTTTCATCATTCACTTTCAATTTAGCAAATACAAAAAAAAGATGGCTCGGAGTAATTAGTATAATGATACTGATAGTCAGACGGTAAAATTATTATTCATAACATTATTATTTTATTATCATTTGAGGAAATTATTATTCATAACATCATTATTTTATGATCATTTAATGAAA
>NC_051401.1:42387832-42397832 GCF_015228065.2 Penaeus monodon | reverse complement strand
CCATAACTCAGCCGAGTTGACCCGCAACTTTACAAATTGTCTTGTAGTTGCTCGGTCCCGCCAGGCCTCTCCGGCTTAAGCCCCGGATCGGTCCCGGGGGCTGATGGAAGTGGCGACGTGCATGCCGCAAAGTTTCGTTTTATATCGCGCCATAGAGATACGTTATCGTGCTGGAAGATAGCAGGATGGAAGTCATGTGGAAGGCGATGAACACTCGGGGATTTACAACCAGGAGGGGACGATGAACAGTTGAACACGCCCCGTCTGTTGCGCGGGGAGAGTGAATGCGGCTGTAGAAATAAAAGCAGGAGTGCTCAGTTGTTCACTATTTACTCCATTTGCCTATTGGTCAGCCGCTTAACCAGCCTTCTTAAGCAGTTTGCTCGCTGGAGGACCAACTAGCCACCCTACTAGTCGAGGCAAATAGTAAACAGAGGAAGAAATAACAGTAAACACAGCAAGAAATTCGGCATTTTTCTCAAATATTTGCTCAATAATTACAGGTTATTCGGTGTGATTTGTAAAGCAGCGGGTCTAATGGATTGCATCGTCGCTATTGTTAGCGTTTCCAGATACTTTGTTGAATTAGTGATGTTTATATTTGCTAATTAAGCAGACGATATAAAGTGCTGTCTGTGTTTGCGTGTATTTGTGTGTGTGTGTGTGTGTGTGTGTGTGTGGTGTGGTGTGTGTTGTGTGGTGTGTGGTGTTTTGATGTGTATTTTAGAGAGTGATGAAAGAGAGAGAGAGAGAGAGAGAGAGAGAGAGAGAGAGAGAGAGAGAGAGAGAGAGAGAGAGAGAGAGAGAGAGAGAAAGAGAGAGAGAGAGTATTCGTTCATGATGATTATGTGTTGTGTTCATATACGTGTACGTTTGTTCATGAATGAGTGTGTGTTCATGACTATGTATGTGCTTTTTCATTATTGCTCTTGTGTGCAGTTTAAGCATGTCTGAGTGTTCATGAGTGTATGTGCATTTTCATATCCTTGTGTTTGCAACCAAACTTGTGTGTGTGTGTGTGTGTGTGTGTGTGTGTGTGTGTGTGTGTGTGTGTGTGTGTGTGTGTGTGTGTGTGGTGCGTGCGTGTGCGTGCGTGTATGTGTGTGTGTGTCTATGTCTGCGCCTGTATCTACAATATGTGCGTGTTTGTATTTGCGTACGAAGTGTCTACACGCCGAGAAATCCAGTGTTGGTCCCGCCAAGTATGCAAATGACTTGGAGAACTTTTGACGTCTCTTTGTATCTTTTGCACTTCTGTTGTCGTTCAAGGGTCGTTGATGTTTTGTTTACTCTTTGTTTGTTTTGTTTTTGTTTAATCGGGTAAGAGCAGACTTGCCTTCGATAGCAGTATTTTTTTTTTTTTATTTTTTTTTTTTAGTTTTTTTTTTTTTTATTTTTTTTTTTTTTAATTTTTTTTTTTTTTTTTTTTTTTTTTTTTTTTTTTTTTGCCTTTACATTACTTATTGTTTAGGTTTATGTGTTGGAATTGTCTGTTTTATTCATTTAACTATTATATGTATGCAAAGTATTAATAGGTGAAATATTTCGATAGATGGATAAATAGATATAGATATGTATATGTGTGTGTGTGTGTGTGTGTGTCTGTGTCTGTGTGTGTGTACACATGTGTGTCTCTGTTTTGGCACATAAGTTTAGTCACAAACTTGGTAAACGATTTTGATGTAATCTAATAGCGTGGAAATATGCGCAAAATGTTTTGTTAATCGAGGAGCTTGGCCGATTTTAGAAAGAAAAAAAAATAAAGAAAAGAGACTTTATTTTTATCAAGGATGGTTCAAACTTTAGTTTTGTGAAAGGTTAACATTGTTTTTGATCCATGAGACGAAAATTAACTTCTTGCTCCCAGAAGATAAAGTTTATTTTGAAATGATTTACACGAGAAGCGAAGTAACGCGTTGGAACGAAAAGAAAGTGTAATTTTTAATGACAAAATTAATCATTCGCTGGAGCGTTGAGTTGGTACAGTAAGGGCTAACCCGCTCGGACACATTATTAATTGTGATTATCATATCACCCTTTTGTTGTGAATCACTTAAGTGGCGGCACATAATGAATAGCTAATTACGGGTCGTGTTATGGAATGAGGGTTGGGCTGGAGAGGGTTATGCAAGGTTTCGGTTTGCCTCTCTCTCTCTCGTGCTCTCTCTCTCTCGTGCTCTCTCTCTCTCTCTCTCTCTCACCCTTTCTGACTCTCTGACTTTCTGACTCTCTAACTTTCTAACTCTCTCTCTCTCTAACTCTCTCTCTCTAATTCTCTCTATCTCTCTCTCTCTCTCTCTCTCTCTGACACTCACTCTCGCCTCTCTCTCTTGTCCTCCTCTCTCTCTCTCTCTCTCTCTCTCTCTCTCTCTCTCTCTCTCTCTCTCTCCTCTAACTCTCTCTCTAACTCTCTCTCCCTCCCTCTCTCTCTCTCGTATGCTATCGAAATCTGTTAATCTGAATTGTAAAAAATATATATATACATATATATTAATATATTATATATATATATATTATATATATTTTATATTATATATATAATATATATATATATATTATATATGTATATATGCATATATATATATATATATATATATATATATATATATATTATTTATTTATTATTGGGTAAGTCTAACCAAAATACGGTTAGTGGGTGATTCTATCATAGATGCGATAGCGGCTTGAGAACCACCAACAATAATAACCTAACCAACTACTCCCCTGGGGGAGGGTTATGGGTCAGCCACCCCATTAAGAAAAGAAAAGACAAGAAAAGAAAAAAAGAAAAGAAAAAAGAGAGAGAAAAAAAATATATATGCATGCATATATGTACACACACACACACACAACACACACACAACGCACACACACACACACACACACACACACACACACACACACATACACACACACACACACACACACACACACAAACCGCGTGGAGGTAAAGCACCCTTTATTTCTTCTCCATTTTACCATTAATTTTTTCACTCTACCTTAGTTATGAGTCTTGCCCTAAACGGTGGCTCTGTAATCGAGATTTAATCATCGTAAACTGTTTTCCAGGGTCGTTATCCGTCCGTGCCCCCCCCCCCCTTTCCCCTTGCTATATACCCTTTCCTTCCATCAGCTTTCTGCTTCGTATATAGACTTCCTTCCCGCTTCTCTCTCTCTCTCTCTCTCTATCTGTCTATATATATGTCTATCTATCTCTATCTATCTATATCTCTATATATCTATCTATCTCTATCTATCTTTATCTCTAATCTCCCTATCTATTTATCTATATATCTATCTATTTCCCTGTCTATCTATCTGTCTATTTATCTCTCGCTTCCCTCCCTCCCACTCTCCCTCTATCACTATCAGTTTGTCTCTCTCCCACTCCCTCACGCTCTCCCTCTATCCTTCTCCCTTTTCAGGTGTCCTCTGTAGCAGTGGTTTTATCAATCCCTCAAAGCACCTTTTGCATCGCCATAAACACGTGTATTACCTTCGCCTTCTCATTGCAAGTCTCCCATTCCTCTGTTCCTTCTCTTTTCTCACACTCTTCTGCGTCGTCTTCCGTCCAGTAATACCGGTCTTAAAAATTCATGGCGGTCAGTGAGGCCGGGAAGTTCATAAAGGCGACTTCATAATCCCGCATTAAGTCATTTGCACCTTATAGGGCTTACGAGCCGTGCCTTCGAGCTGCGGTAGATTCTCTCTTTTCTTCTTCCTCTTCTTCTCCTTCTTCTTCTTCTAACTCTGGTTCTCGTTTCGTCTCTCTCTCTCTCTCTCTCTCTCTCTCTCTCTCTCTCTCTCTCTCTCTCTCTCTCTCTCTCTCTCTCTCAGTGTTTCCCGCCTCCCTCCCCTCTCCCTCTCATTGGCGTCTGACCAGGTGACTTTATCGGTTTAATTCTGTGTCAGAAATGTCATACACACAAATACACGTACAAGTTCATCATTCATATGGTGATGCAACAGATGCTTAGTTTAAATAGAGCCTCGAAATGGAGGAATGGTTGACGTGGGGATCTAGTAATCCTAGAGACCCGCGTTCGAGACTGTTCCATGCCAAGTGTGGAATTACACGTAGGCCCATTTTTGGGTTGGATTTTTTTCTTTATAATTTTAATTGTATTTATTTCGCCTTTTTGCTTCTGCCGATATGGATTATAAAGGAAAATCATCATAAACTGATCATGGAATCCTATGAAATGCTGAGGTATATAGACAAATTTGTAAATTCAAATACTCCATCATTAACTGACAAAGTTTGTTTTTTTCCAATATGCAGTTTATCTTTTATAATGATAAATTCCATCGCCGCATTAAAACCTTGAATTTTTCTTAATACAAACTGCAACAGGAATAATACTTTTGATAGTTTTCAACTTTAACTACCATTAAGAACTATCAATTATTTAGGTATACAACTTTTCATTATATGAATGTTCTATCAAAATAAATTTAAATGTTATTTCATCTTATTTTCTTTTCTTTAATTATTATTAATTGAGATACTTCCACTTCGGAGACAAATAAAAGTTATTTTGGGACAGAAATAATACCCTGGTGTAATTGGAGAATCCCAGTTCTCTTTTACTTTTTTTTTTTTTCTTTTTTGTTCTCTCTCTCTCTCGCTCTCTCGCTCTCTCTCTCGCTCTCTCTCTCTCGCTCTCTCTCTCGCTCTCTCTCGTCGCTCTCTCCTCTCGCTCCTCTCCTCTCGCTCTCCTCTCTCCCCTCTCCTCCTCCTCTCCTCCCTCTCCCTCTCTATCTCTCTCTCTCTCTTCTCCTCTTTTCCTCCTCTCCTCCTCTCCCTCTCTTCCTATATCTTATCTCCTCTTCTCTCTCTCTCTCGTCTCCCACCTCTCTCCTCCTCTTCTCTTCTTCCTCTCTCTCTCTGCCTCATCAAACTCAATGCTCTCTAACTCTTTTCTCATCTCTCGCTGTCTTCTCTGTCTCGAGTTGTCTTCTTTCATCATCTATCTCTTCTCGTCTCTCCTCTCCTCATGCGTCTTCTATGGTGCTATCTCTGTATCATTCTTCTTCATCTCCTCTCTTTCTCGTATCCCTCTCCTTGTCTCAAGGCATAAGTGTATGTGTTAGCCGATGTAGTCTCCCACGTGTCCCAACCATCTCTCTTTGCTCTTCTTTCCTTTCTTACCTCACAAAGCCAATGGGCAGTGTCTAAAAACCTCCAGTATGTTTTATCTGCCGCAAGTTGGGTCGTATGGCTGTTTGTAGAGGGATTTGTGTTTATAATCATCATTAATCTTTTTCGTACCACGACTCTCACGGTAAACAAAATGTCGGATGCCTTTTCTTAATTGAAAAGTGAATCTTATTAAGCTGAAGCGAATCTTAATATTTTGTTTTTTCTTTTTTTTTCACAGGTATGTGCCAACTTTCCAAGATGGTGGTGGTGGGGAAGTAGCTCTGATGTATGCTGTTAATACAGTAAGTAACCTTTTCTTTTTGCAATATTTATCTGTGGTCTAAAATCGTTTCACTTTTAATTTTGCGTTTGATGTCCTGTGTATTATGTGTACAATGTGATGTAGAAGGATACATTTAACCGTAAATATGTCCTTTGACTATCTAAAAGAATATTGTTTGTTTGTACTAATATCATGTAGATCACAACGAAACATGTAAAGGGAAACATTTTCATTATTTATTCCATGAAGGAGGATTTGTTTAAAAACGACTGATCTGTCATTTGCATTCTTTATGTATAGAACTGGTAGATCGAGAGAGTCTATCCAGTTTTATTATGTCCAGTTGTGTAAAGTTTAATGCTTATGGTAAAGTACAGTTCATAAGAAGGATAATAAATTATTTTCTGAAAATGCATATTTTACGATACTATTATCACAGTAGTTATCATGAATGATTTTTAAATACTGGAAGAATATGACTCAGTGGAGAAGGGAGATATGAAAGAGGAATCTGGGGAGGGGAAGATAAACAGAAACAAACCGAATTTACTTAAGAGAGAGAAACCCTAACAGTTCGTGCATTTCCCCGTCCCCCCTCCAAGGGCCTACCGCTTTTTTTTTTTGCTTCTGAGACCCTACCTTCCTTACCTTCGGGTAGGGTGGACTCAATCCTTTTCAGACTCTGTCCCCGCACCCAAGCCTGTTCTCATCCCGCCTCACGAAGTAACTCCTCCTACTTCTTCGTCTTCTCCTGTTCCTTCTCTTCCACTCCTCTTCCTCCTCCTCCTCTTCCTCCTCCGCACCTCCTCCTCTTCCTCCTCCACACCTCCTCCTCCTCCACACCACCACCTTCTCCTCCACACCACCTCCTCCTTTTCCTCACCACCTCCTCCTCCTCCTCCACCTCCTCCTCCCACCACCTCCTCCACACCACCTCCTCCTCCACCTCGCCTCGCTCTCTTGGCACCTCGAGGACTACCGCGACCAAACAAACACACGCGAACAAACACGGAGACAAGGAGGCTGTAACGAAGCATGTGTGTGGAGTGTCGGAATGGGTGTTTGGACGCCACTTTCATTTTGTCACGGGGCGGAACAGGTGCTTCAGTTGTTGTTTTTAGTTATTCTTATTTTCTTTTTTGCGTGTACGTTTTTTTTTATGTGTATGTTGTTGTGGGAATTCTTTTGGTTTGGTTTGGTTCGTTTGAGTTAGATGTTTAGTGGATTTTTTTTTTTTTTTTTTTTTTTTTTTTTGTTGTGTTGTGTGTGTGTGTGTGTGTGTGTGTGTGTGTGTGTGTGTGTGTGTGTGTGTGTGTGTGTGTGTGTGTGTGTGTGTGTGTGTGTTTGCCTTCTATTTGTCTGTTTATGTTGTTTTGTGGGATGGGAAAACACACACACGCACACACACACACACACACACACACACACACACACACACACACACACACACACACACACACACACACACACACACACACACACACACAGACACACACACACCGAAATGAACACATAACACTTTTCACACACACTCTGTATATAATTTACGAGTTTGTTTCTTCCTCAATGGTTATCTTTCCCATTTTTTTCATCAACTTTTTTCCCTTCAATCCGCGCACGTGATAACAGAAGGTCGTGTTGCTGGAAACGCAGAGGTCTATTGTGCTAGTCACGTGACCCGCCGCTGCCTGGAGTGGGGCATAACCTCTCTTTCTCCCCCTCTTTTCCCCTCACGTCAAAGGCACTCTCTGTAACATCGTTATTATTTAGCGTTTTTCTTTTTTTCCCTCCCCGCCCTCGTTCTTTTTTTTTCATCCTCTCTCATTTTCTCTCTTTCTATGTCACCGTCTCTCTCTTATTCTCTCTTTCGCTGTATTTACCTCTCTCTCTCTCTCTCTCTCTCTCTCTCTCTCTCTCTCTCTCTCTCTCTCTCTCTCTCTCTCTCTCTCTCTCTCTCTCTCTCTCTCTCTCTCTCTCTCTCTCTTTCACCTCTTCTTTCTCTCTCTCTCTCTTTCTCTGTCCTCCTCCCTCTCTCATACTCCCTTCTTCTCTCTCTCTCATTCTCCCTCTGTCCTTCCCTCATTCTCTCCTTCAATGCTATCGTCTCCTTCTCTCTCCCTAATCTCTTTCTCACCTACTTTAAGGGCGATCCATTCCTTCATGGAAAAATTCAACATTGGTCGTGCACCTTACATGTTTACTACAAAAACAGTGTACATAACTGCGTGTTAAAACAAAATGCGTTAGCCACGGTAAAGGTACACACAATCTATGGGCGATGATGTATACGAGTGTTACGCTGACGGATCCGTACAGTCTGGATACAAGCTGGTTGTGCTTGCGCTGTATACTAAAATGGCTTACTACAACATCACCTTAATATGAGAGTGCAAAATTGGGCCAGCACTACACAAACGGAGTAGGCAGGTATACTCCTTACAACGGAATTCTTAATGTCTCGGGGCTCTGGAGTAGTTTTCTGTGATTCTCAAAGTTCTCTTCGGACACTAAGTTCTTTCAAAGCAGGTGGCGATGAGGAAATTGTGAGTTGCATTACACGTAACGTAACTTATGCAATAGAGCGCAATTTCAACATTCAGTTTGTATGGATACCATCTCATGTTGGCATACGCAGGCACTACCACGTAGACAAATTGGCGAAGGAAGCCTGCAGCAAAGATACTGTGAACATAGATCTTAGGATGCTTCTTGCTAGAGTTGCACATATATTGAAAAGTTCTCATAAGGAAGAACTAGCAGATCCGACGAACTCTCAAAGGCCTAAAAGCTGTACCATAAGGCACTATGATCAGTAGAGAGATAGCATACCTTCCGAAGTGGCACCGAAGTCAAACCAGACATTGTGACGTGGTTATTGCCAGAATACGTTTAGGTTACAGAATGTACTGACAACTGCACGGTACAAGAAGAAAACAAGCGAACGCTTGAGCACAATATCTCGGAATGTCATGTGATACAGCCATTCAGACTATCCAACATGAGGTATAAAGAGCTATGTGAATATTTCACTTCATCTGATACATTGGAAGGTATACTCGTTCTATATCCTAAATTTACTATGTAAACAAAGAACAGTGTTATGTAAACACAGTGGCAAAAACGTAACATTTTTTGTATGATGTATGATTTATATATTTTTTATTTTGCCATGTACAATTATACAGTCACAGAATACAGTACTATATCAAATATATGTAAACCTGTAATCACGATTGCCCACGCCTGAGCAGGTAGCCAGGGTGGTAAATAAACTTACTTGACTTAAGTCTAACCCTAGCTCTCTGTCATCTCCGTCTCTCTTTCACCCATAAGGAAAAAGCCCCCCTCCCTCCCCCCCCCCACATACACACACCCTTGCCTTCGTGTCAGCAGGGCGAGTCACAGTTCGTGGGAAATGAATGTCATCTTTGCCGAGTCTGTCACGGTCTTGTTGATATGGCTGACTGAGCTACGGTTCGTGTTGAAACGTCTCTTTGTGGATTCTTTTTATACGTTTCCATTTCAGAATGTCAATTGCTCTGATTCTTGTATGTGTGAGAATGAGATAGATGGAACGACACACACACACACACACACACACACACACACACACACACACACACACACACACACACACACACACACACACACACACACACACACACACAAAAAAAAAAAAAACAAAAAAATCATAGATAGACAGAGATACATACACATGGTATTGTACACAATATGCCTATATGTATATGTATGCGAATGCGTGTCTGAGAGAGAGAGAGAGAGAGAGAGAGAGAGGGGAGAGAGAGAGAGAGAGAGAGAGAGAGAGAGAGAGAGAGAGAGAGAGAGGATAATAAATTACAGCGAGAAAGGAATGAGAAGTCCAGCAAATTACCCAGGCATTTCCCTCCCGCGGAAGGGCAGGAGCAGGCCGGGGAGGGAGGCATCGCTGGGCGCCGCCATGACACTCGGACCGTCAGAAGTAAAGGACTGACAGACGATTAAAACAACAACAACAGAAAAGAAAAAGAAGACTGTGTCCACGTTTGTGTGTTTTTACGTAAGAGTGAGTAATATATTGGTGTTTAGACGTCTTGCATGTCTGAGTGTGTCTGGCATGCATGCATAATATATACATACATACATACACACGCATGCATACATACATGCATACATACATACATACATACATACATACATACATACATACATACATACATACATACATACATACATACATACATACATACATACATCATGCATGCAAGTATACATGCATATATACATACATACATATTTACGTGCATGCAAACATACATACATGCATACATGCATGCATAATACACACACACACACACACACACACACACACACACACACACACACACACACACACACACACACACACACACACACACACACACACACACACACAAACGTACTCGTGCATACATACGTACACATACATACACATATACAAATGAAAGCGATAGACACAGACAGACAGACAGACAGACGGGGGAAAAGCGAGATGGCACGCGAGAGGCAGCGTGGAAATGATCACTAAAAAGCGCACC
>NC_051401.1:42370332-42377832 GCF_015228065.2 Penaeus monodon | reverse complement strand
TACCGGTAATTATTGAAGTGGTTGTTCATGTACTCATTAATATCATGTTTCGCTTGTTCGGAATATTATATTTTATGGTTTAGCTAACAGGTCCCACAAATTAAATATGATAATAAGACTGATAATCATATTGTTGCTTTCTTCCTCTTGAAACCTGCCACATCTAGATCGTGCCTTGCTAGCGGGTTGATATTTGGGCTAAGCATTTTAGAAATTGTTCAGGTGACTGCCTAACTGGGTCGTCGAGTTTTATAAAGGTGGTTTGTAAGTTTCATACATTTTTGTCTCTGTTCGTTAACGTATTTTGCACCGCATGTGATTACCTGTTATCCTTGACATTTATATGAAGTGAATAAATAACCTTTGGCCAGTGGTCAATGCACCTTTGTAATGTTGAACGTATTTGTGAAATGGAATGCATTAGCGATATGGGGAGCTCATGTTTCTCTAACGAGTTTTGTAAAGGGATCTCGTCGTATGCAAATAAGGACGTTTGTTGACACTATAACATGCCATCTGTAGAACCTGTGTGGTATCGAGAATAAGCTTTTAACAGTGTAAGTTCTACCAGATGTTGGAGTTGAAGAAAGGAAGGTACACGGAACACACGCTGGTTCTCCCTCCCTCCTTCCCTCCCTTCCCCGCCGTCCCCTCCGTCGCGGTGTTACTGCGCCTCATCAGGATGTGGAAAGCATTACGCTGAATAGCTATTAAGTAACAATAACGATGCGTTTCGTAACACCACTACGAGATACCGTATGGCATAAATATGGCTACCGCTGTACGTGGGGCACATGCCAGGGCGCGGGAACTTTGCTCATGGGGAAGGGATTCGATTCGTTCGAGGTTCCCCAAGTCGTAGGTTAGGGTAAGTTGGTTCAGGTTAGGATTAGACTAGACTAAGTTGGTTGGCTTAGTTCAGTTCAGTTTAAGTTAGGTTAGGTTAGGGTCCCAGAAACACCTGCCTGCACTAGGAAGAACTACTGGGCGATACCTTTCACAAAAGCGTGCTGGAAACAACGCTGCTTCCCCCGGCGTGACATTTACGCATCGATGAGGCTGACATTTGGGATCAATTACATCACATGTCAGGTGCGAGATGTGAGTCGTACAGTGTTATGAAGGTCACATCTGTTATCAAGTGCTTGTTAGTGACGGTGGTGGTGACGGGCCTGGCTGACTGTGTGGGAACTCTCTTTGTATTATTCTTAGTGTTTAATTATAAGGTGTGAGTACGTAGTCGTCGGGGTTCGCAAACTCACGCCAGGAGACAAATGTTATGCTCTTTTGTGTATTGGTGTTTTTAGGAGTTCGTCTCTTCGGTACGTTCTTTAGTTGAACAAGAAAATAAAATAAAATAAAGATACTACATTTTGTAGCTGTTGCAAAGTAATCAGGTTGGGAGTAGAGGAAAGAGTTGCAGCTTAGTTTTCTTAACGGCTGTGTAGGCCCCCGCTCGCATGAATGGCAATGGGCGTTCATTGCAAGCAGCGCCGGGTTCATTCTCAAGTCGCTCTTCATTTTTATTCGCGTCAGTCGCTTAGAGAGTTGCTTTCCCATTAATCATACTCCACGCCATACAGGATCCGGCATGGCTGGAGTTTAGATGCCACTAGTCTCCCCAGCTTCTTTGGTGGAGGGCGTACCATGTGGATGGTGATTTGCGCAAGATAAAGTAGGATGGAGAGCGTAGGACGAGGAGAGAGAAGTGAGGACGGGGAACAGAGGAAGACAGGGTGTGCTGTGCATTCAAAGGAGAGCCAGGGTGTTGATTGTTTCATTCATAATCCAGTTTGTATTTTTTAACTAATATTTCATAGGAATGTTGTTATGAAATAGGAAAATCATTAAAAATTGTCAAAGTTATCTTATCATCAGCAGCAGCATCACTATTTTTTGGTAATTAGTACAATTACTGTTATAATATCTATATAGTAGTTTAAAAATAGAAATAGAACTTATATATACAATTAGTATATATGATCAGTTTTTGGTGATATTTTAATTGATAGTGCTGTTTTTAATATATCATAAATATAAGGGTTTATAAATACAATGGTTATAAAGATAAGAAATGACATATTAATAATAATAATAGGAAATAATATAATAGAATGATGATGATAATGGTGATGATAAATTGATATGATGATGAATGTGATGAGAAATAAGGTATAATAATGATAGGATTAACAATTACGATATATAAAAATTTAATGAGTAATGCATTGTGAGTAATATAATAATTGATGCAAATAATGATGAATGATTGTGATGATAGTTGTTAAAGTTATTAATAATGATAGTGATTTTGTTTATATGATATATAAAAATTATGATTACGATGTTTTTATATAATTTGCAAAAATTAAGTTATAAGTTTATAAATTGTTAATAGCATTATGATTGCTATTTATTTATGCATTTATAATTACCATAGTATTTTTTTTTTTTTTTTTTCAGTACACTTTTAATAATCAATTCTATTTAACTGCATCCAGTTAGAATGCAGTATTTATTTTCATTTAGATTTTAATATACTTTACATACTTTAACATACCCTTAAATGCAGTCATTTATGGCGATTTAGAGTTTAATTCAACACGTAGGAAAAAATAAATAAAATATAAGGTATTTCAAAAAGGCCGGAATGAAAGAAATACCCAGGAGGATAAGTATGCTGCAGAAACATACAGTAGGAATGAGGTGTAGTATATTATATAAAAAAAGAAAAAAAAATCATCTCTTTTAATTTCTTTTATCCAACAGGGAAACGGTGGTTGGTACGTGATCGCCATTAATTAACCCGGGATAATGCTCAGACCGGAGTTCGGGCTAAGCCGTGTTATCACAGATGTCACATATCTCGGGGTCGTTTCCATGAAAATTATCTTAAATGTTTCGTAATCCGGGTGACAGTGACACGCCCACTCGCTCGGCCGTGCCTGGCACCTGCTCGCCGGGTCTCTTGATTTTTTTTTTCTTTTTCTTTTTCTCTTTTCTTGTTTTCTTGTTATTGTTCTTTCTTTTAACCTCTTTATTATTTATATATATTTTTTTTTTCCTTTTTTTTTTTTTTTTCCTCTCTTTTCCTTTTTCATTTTCTTTTTCTTTTCCTTTTTGTTATTTTCCATTTTCTTTCCTTTCTCTCTCTCTCTCTCTCTCTCTCTCTCTCTCTCTCTCTCTCTCTCTCTCTCTCTCTCTCTCTCTCTCTCTCTCTCTCTCTCTCTCTCTCTCTTCTCTCTTTCTCTCTCTCTCTCTCTCTCTCTCGTCTTTTTCTCTCTTCTTTCAACCTCTTCTCTCTCTTTGCTTGTTTTGTTAATACGGTTTTCTGTCAATGTCTTCCCTTATTCTCTCTCTCATTATCTTCTTTCTCTCTGTTTTCTCCTATCTATCTATCTGTCTTCCTTTCACTCATCATCACACTCGCTTTCACTCTCAATCTCTCCATCTCACCTTTTGACACGCCTCAACCTCTTGCTCTATCAACTTATTTTAATTTTGCGGTTCGTGTCAATGTTCCCTTTTTCTTCCAATTATTTTTGTTCACTGTTTTCCACTGAAATTCTGTGCTGTACTCAGATCACAACGCTTTTTCATTTTCCATCTACTTTTTTTGTCACGTCGTATCGCAGCTTCCTGTAAAAACCTTTATCACGTGAGCTAGCACACTTAGCGGCGGTGCTAGGGTCGTTCTGTCGCCAGAGTGGCGTTTTTGGTTCAATGTTTTTCTCAATTTCGTGTGGTACGAGATCAAGACACTTTTTCTTTGTTCATATTTATTTTTATTTTGTCTCGTCTTTTTTGTACGAACTTTCCATGTAAAAAACTTTTATCATCGTTGAGCGTAGCAGCCCTTCACAGCCCGTGCTCAAGGGGCGAAACTGCGTCGCGCCAAGGCGTTAAGGGTCAAAGACTAACATTCGCATTGTGAGGGAGTTGCCCTTATTGACGTCCTGATACGAACGGGCCCTATTATTCTTCAGGATGCTGGTTCTGCAAGACAGGAGTTATTAATGGTGTCGTTAATACAAGTAGTTATTGTCTAGACGAAAAGGAAAAGGGAATTGCTTGGGGCTTGTGCGTCGGCGAAAAGACCGCACTCCTGCTGGCCGCCGCTCGGAGATAAAGTGAATGATAATTTTTTTTATTGGGGTTATTTTGGGGGTCGAGAATCCGTTCGAGTTTGGGTTCCCTCTTGTTGCTGCCTTTGCATGTAAGAAACGTAATTAAATGCTGATGTCTTTTTTTTTTTCTCAATTACATGGGTATAAGATCAAGACAAATCAAAACAATATGAATCTAAACTGCGACCGTCCTCCTTCGGGAAACACCACGGTGCGCGCGGCGCTTCCTTCCTCTTCCGCAGCGTTTCCGCTTCCTAGGCCAGACCAAGCCAGCCGAAGGGGGGGGGGGTTCCCTCTTTGCATAATTGCCAATAAATTATGAGATCAAGCGCTTCAAGGCCCTAATTTGAGGTGGAATGAGGTCGGTAATTCCCTTTTCAATTTTTAATACTTTCATCCCATTTTGACGTGCGAATGACCGCATTTGCATATCAAAGAAATCTAGGACACTGACAGCGCTTGACGTGTGGTTGAGGCTAGACTGATGAGAACCAGAGGCAGGGGATTGGAAGCCATTCAGATTCAAATGTGGGATCATTAATAGCAGGCTGTAATTATTTTTTATCATGATGAGTATTGATTAAATGAGAATTAGTACGGCTGTCGGGGTGGGTGTTGAATACCTTTGAGAAATGTAAGTACCTGTGGTTATTTGGCGGGTAAATAGTGTACCTGACTTTGCATGCGAGTGGAGTTCTTAGCTGACGAGGCTTGGGCGCTTTAGATCGCTTTTTTTTTAACATGCAGGACGTCTGTTATAAGATGTAAACGCCTTTATTGAAATCGTGGCTGGTACTGACTAGACGTTGCGCGATCGGGATGTGCGGTTGGCGTCGCGGAGATGGTAATGGGATGGTAATGGTTGCATTAGTGTTGGCGGCAGTTGTGATGGCGACGACGTGTTCGGACGAAGTGTCGCCAAAAATGTACACTTGCTCGATACCCTCGTCGCATAGCCAAGAGGAAGGCGGTCGCGGTCGCCATGCTAAGCGGCGTTCTCGAGCGTTATTGAATTCCCAAAAGGGCCGCGGAGCGAGAAGGAAGCGCACGTGCCCGGCCGGAGCTTGCGTGCGGGGGTAGGTTGGCGAAGGCGGGTGAGGGAGGACGAGGAAGGGAAGGTGGCGGAGGACGAGGCAGACGAGGAGGAAGGGCGTGAGAATGAGCGAGGTTTGAGGTTTGTTACTGTCGTGGACGGAAGGCGATACAGTTGTTCAAGTGTTGTTTAATAGCTCTGATGACAGCGATGGTGAGTTATGGCAGCGACGTATTTGGCCTCAAGGAATCGCCACCTAAAACGCACTCGCACCGTGCGCGCTGTATGCACAGAGTGTTAGCGAGACCCAAATTTGTAGTTGTTTTCCAGAACCGCATTAAATTTCAATGAATACTGACCGGGGCGTCGCAGCGCACGTGCCCCTTCCAAGGGCTGCGATATAACTTGGCGCAGTTTATGCGCTTCGCCGGCAGTTCTGAAGCGAGGACAGTGTCTGAGGCGGAAGGGATGAAAAGGACTTCATAATTGGATCGTCATTGGCTGGTCAACTTTAGGGCATGGCGACCCCTTGAGTGATACCGCGCGCTGCATCCGGGTGACCAATGATTCGGGTTCATTGATGATTCCCGCCGTGGCTGCGCATGGCCGCGCATGCATAAGCCGGGACGCGAAGGTCAAAAACATCCCCAGTATGCATGGCTTCAAAAAGGAAAACAAAAAATCGGGATATTAAATTTCTTGGTTATAAGAAGATGGTCCGTCGGTATAATAAATAACAAGAAAACCTTGTGTCATATCATAAACTCTGTCATTAATATCCCTTATTAGCATACCCCCAAAAAATGGACCATTGAAACCTAACATCATTATCAAATAAGGCTAAAATTATCACCGTTAACTAAATCAATCGAACCCCAATAAAAAAAAAACTCGCAATAAAAAAAAAATCTACCATCACCCCAAACTCGCGCTTCAAACGTATTGTCTTCGCCAGCCCTTCGACACCGACTCGCATAATGCCCTATTATTTAAGCAGATATTCTCCTTTTTTTACAATCCTAACAAAGGGAACCGACGATTAAGGTATCACCCTCGGAGCAGTGCATAAAAAAAGGGTCCCCGTATCACACTTGCTTCGCAGACCCGCCCTTGCTTGGCCAAGTGGATCCGCGACACCCAGCACCCTGTCGGGGTTCGCGCCCGTCACCCCAGGCCACCTGCTCTAAGGGGGGGGGGGGGCTAATGTGATGAAGTTGAGCGCGTTGCTTGTAATTGTTGTTGTTATTGTTATTTATTTAGTGTTGTTGTTTTGTTGGGCCATATTTGTAGGCATTACTGTGATTATTAGGGTATTTATGCTGAAGAGGATTTGCCTTAGGATGACTCGTTTCTTTTCATGCTACTCAGTTTTTCTTCTCTTTTCTTTTTTGAAAGAGTTTGCACTTTTGTTTATTTCGGTCACGAAGTATGAGACAAGCAAACAAACAAACAGACAGATTAAAAAAATATATAAAACTCAAAACAAGAAAAAAAATAAAAGAATGAAAAATAAAAATAAAAATAAAGAATAAATAAAATAAAAATAAAAATTAATAGATAAAAAATAGACGAAACAAGGAATGTCCCAAAAAGTCCCACGAAAGGTGAAGTCCCTTGTTGAGTGCAGATGAGGCGCTTTACGACTGGACAAATCATTTTGGAAATTGTTAAAGCTTGTATTGCAATGGCTGTGTTGCTAATTTCGGGCCCTATTTTACTACTTTTTACTGGTTTGTAATCAACGACATTGTTTTCAGTGCAAATCCTCTTTTTTTTTTTTTTTTTTTTTTTTTTTTTTTTGTGTGTGTGTGTGTGTGTGTGTGTGTGTGTGTGTGTGTGTGTGTGTGTGTGTGTGTGCGCGTGCGTGTGTGTGCATGTGTGTCTGTATGTGTTAGCATGTGTGTGTGTTTAAAATTAAATATATTTGTTTTGAGTAAGATCATCATCATCATCATATCATCATCATCATCATCATCATCATCATCATCATCATCATCATCATCATCATCATCATCAGCCATCGTTATAATCAATGACAGAGTATTAGTATATTTGCATTTTTTCTTTAGTAGCATTAATAGTATTATTATATTTATATTGTCACTGCTATTAGTATTAGCGTAAAAAATCAATAATTTATAAAAAAAAAAATTATAAGTAATTATATTGTTTGTTCATCGATCGCCATCATTTTCTGCTTTTAAAATGAACAGTATGGGTTCTTGCCAAAAATATAATAACAGAAAAAAAACAATGAAATGTAAAAAGAAGTGAGAAAGAGAATAAATCAGTTTAAAAACAACGACAAAATTCGTTAAAGACGAAGAAGAAGAACAAAAC
>NC_051401.1:42362832-42365332 GCF_015228065.2 Penaeus monodon | reverse complement strand
ATCAATTTAACTGATAGTAATTTCATTTAGAGTGAAGTGCTCAATTCGAATCTGCCTAATTTGCAGTTTGTTCAAGCTGCACTTTTTTTATCATCATTACTGTCATTATGATGATCACCGAAATGCCATCATTATCAGAATCATTATCTCGATCATTACCATCATCTTCAATATTATCAAAATAAAAATTTCCGTAACGACATATTCTGATGCGCCTTCTACTCCCCTCCTCCCTCCACCATTCTTCCCCCATCATTCCCCACCATCTTACCCACCAGTAATGAGAATTTACCAACAGGTCGAGGATCATATACTCATTTCAAGCTTCTTACGCTACAGGGCACGACCGCCCCCCCTCCCCCATCCCTATTAACGGACCCGGGAAATCGGTCGTTCGCGCGAGAAGCCCTGTTGTCCTAGTGGGAGTGGCGATTCACATGTTGTGGGCGTGGAAACAGATACCTCATTATTGGAGTGTCGTGCGGGCATTCCCAGAAAAAAAAAAAAAAAAAAAAGCATAGCGGGGGATCCGGGAGGGGGTCTACGGTTAAATTGTGGCCATTTGTTTCTCTCTCTCTCTCTCTCTCTCTCTCTCTCTCTCTCTCTCTCTCTCTCTCTCTCTCCCTCCCTCCCTCCCTCCCTCCCTCCCTCCCTCCTCTCTCTCTCTCTCTCCTCTCTCTCTCTCTCTCTCTCTCTCTCTCTCTCTCTCTCTCTCTCTCTCTCTCTCTCTCTCTCTCTCTGCCTGTCTGTCTGTCTATCTCCCTTTGCGAAAAAGGGAAGTTTTGATGAGCCTGAGGCCTCCTGCTGATAAGGAGAAAGATATTACTGTTCCTTCTTCTACTTATCAACTCGTGAAAAAAAAGGATTCTGAGCCTCGGGGTTCTACTGAAATGCGTGTTGTCAAAAGGATTGGATTCCATCTACTTCTCTCATCTTCTCTTGAATCTCATCTCAGCGGAACGTAACACGTAAATTATTCATATCGTTTATTTTGAATCTCTATATCGTGTATCTACCGTATTAGTTGGGTTCAGAAGGAATAAAGACAAAAAGAAAAAGAAAAAATTGTGAAACAATGTAAGTTTTTCTAGTTCAAAATCCCACCAAAAAATATACGACCGATGTCAAACTTTTCTACCACGCGGAAGAAGCCGACACACACACACACGCGCGCACACACACACACACACACACACACACACACACACACACACACACACACACACAGAAGGTACACCTACACTACACACACACACACTATAGCACAGCACACGTCCGAGTGCGGGAAAGAAAACATCAGAATTCCAGAGAGCGCAAGCAACTTTGGCACCCGACAAATCATACAAGCAAACAAAAGAAATTCCAAGATTTACCAAGTACAGAGTTGTTGAAGGCAGTTGCGTGGGGGGGGGGAGTGGGGAGGGGAGGGGATAGGATGGGGAGGGAGGGAGTGAAGGGGAGGGTATGAAAGGAGGGAAGGAGAGATGGGGGTGAAGGGAAGGAAAGTGGGGAGGGGGTGGAAGGAGGAATGTGGGGAGAGGGAAGGAAGGAGAGAGGTAGGGTAGGGAAGCTGTGGTGAAGAGCTTAGAAAGGAAGTGGGGAGAAGAGGGAAGGAGGGAACTGGGGAGGGAAGGGAAGGAGGCAGGGGAGGGAACTGGACAGGAGGAAAGTGGACGAGGAAGAAGGAAAGGAAGATTTGGGAATGGGAAAGGAAGGAGGTAGGAGAAGGAGTAGGCAAAGAGGAAGGAAGGAGAGAATTGAGAGAAACATGGAGGGGCGTGGTGGAAGGAACAGGGTAGGAAGGAAGTGAAGAAAATATAGGAAAGGAGAATGGTGGGTAATGGAGTGAGGGAAGAAGGGGGAAGGGGAGGACGTGGGCGTTGGAGAGGTCAAGGGGAGGGGGAAGGAAAGGGGGGGGACGGGGGGGCAAGGTTTGTTGGAGCCGCATACGCAATGGCAGCAATATTTTCACGGATGACGTAAGGATTATTTCGCTCGCCCTCCTTTTTATCGAGTTTCATTTTTCTTCCTTTGCTGCTGCTTTGCTTCTCTTTTCTTTCTACCTCTTCCCCTCCGCCTCTCCTCCTCTATCTATCCATCTATCTTTCTCTCCACTAGTCCACACGTTGATTCGTATTTATTCCCCTGTCAATACAAAAACAAATCACTCAGTCTACGTACCTATCTTATCTCTGTAGCAACCTGTCTCCCGTTTTTTATTTGGCTCCCTGTCGATCCGCGTATCTACCGGTCCGTTGGCCAAGATGCTTATCAGCGCATCCACGCAACTGGCCATTCATCCCGATTCATCCTCTCAGTCCACCTGATTATCCACGCATCCATCAATTCATCCACTCGGCTCCTCTGGCAGTGGCTCATAGATGGTGCGTCGATACGCTGCGATCTTCCTCCAAGGCGAGGTAAAGGGGGGGGAGTGAAAAAGCAAGACCCAGGTAATGAGGTAAGAAAGTCAGAAAGAGGCAGGAGAGGAAGGAAAATG
>NC_051401.1:42352832-42355332 GCF_015228065.2 Penaeus monodon | reverse complement strand
GATTCTAAGTGATTTCTGGAAAATGTGTAATTAATGAATTATTTTCTATGCAATGTTTATTATCTTGGTTGACAGAAAAAATATATGTTCTATGATAATCTGTGCATGTCAGAATATTCTTTCTTTGATCATTTATGCATGTGAAATATTCTAATGAATTTTCTATTTTTTATTCACATATTTTACTTGTTTGTGAGTTTCGTGAATAATTAATAAAGTTCGGTGCATATTTTTCCTTTTCACGCATGGGATATGCAGAACGAGTTTGTTTTAAACATCAGCTGTGAACAAGTTTATTGCAAGGAGGACTTTTTTCTGCTGAAATATTCATATATTTATTAGTTCAGTTATTTTAGCACGTGGTAGTATGGTTTCGATTTAGTTTAGTTATATATTGATGTTTTTTTGTACGTGCGTTTATGAAGATATTTAAAGAGAGGGAGAGAGGAGGACAGGTATGCAGGCAGGCAGGCAAGTAGACAAGTAGTCAAGTAGACACGCACACGCAGGCACACGCACACGCACACGCACACGCACACACACATACACACACACACACACACACACACACACACAACACACACACACACCACACCACACTCACACTCACACTCACACTCCACACTCACACTCACACTCACACCACACCACACCACACACACACACACACACACACACACACACACACACACACACACACACACACACACACACACACACACACACACACACACACATTCAGTCAGAAGCAGTCAGACACACACAGTCAAACAGACACATCTAGACAGATAGACAGGCTGACACGCACACACAGAGACAAACTGACGGACGGACAGATGCAGTGAGCGTCAAAGACAAGAGACAGATTGCACAACGTTGAAAGTCAGATCGTGGCAAGTGTGCAAGCCAAGTAGTCGGCAGACGAGGCTGTTATCCCCCACCGTGTAATGATCTTGGGGGAGGAGGCGGGGGTGAGTAGAAGGGCGTTGGCTCGTACGTCTGGCAGGGGATGGCGGTGGCGAGGGTAGGGTGCCTGAGTGACAATGAATGGTGTGTGCTTGACTGTTGTACCGGAGGGTCTGTGTGCCTTCGTTGTCCCCCTCCCCCCCTCTCCCTCTCTCTGTCCCCTCCCCCTTCTTTCTCTCTCTCTCTCTCTCTCTCTCTCTCTCCTCTTTGCCCTCGTCTCCCTCTCCCCCCTTTTGTTTACGGAGAGATTGGGAGGAGTGGGTGGGGTGGGAGGAGGAGGTAGGGGAAGAAGAGGGGGAGGGGGCAGGTTGTAAAGATACTGGGTAATATATTTGCTTGATATTACTGCCAAGAAAAAAATAAACAACACTATTTCTTTTGGCGTAAGCTCGTATAAGATCGGAGAGAAAAAAAAAGAGGAGAGAGAAATAGGCAGCCTTTTCTGGTCGATACCTAAGTAGGGTAAGAGAAACGGACTGATGGATGCTGGCCTGTGTTCAATGTAGCTTAGATCGATCGATATAGAGGTTCGCGTCTATGTAATGTGCTTTCTTTTTCGGGGCGAGAAATGAAGATAAAGCGATTAAAATAGTGATAATGATAATTGACAGTATGGACGACCACGGGTTGTGAAGAAAAAAAGAGGCTGCTTCATTATAATTTCGTGCTGAATATAAAATGTGGGAATATTTTCACTTATCGTGTAGGCCTATCAACTCTCCGCTTGCTACCGGACTTCAGGTCAATAATTAAGATATGGTTATGTTGTACATGACACCGAGGGTTGCCGTACATACCAACGAAAGGTGGGAATTTAGCCCTTATTGGCAAATATATGTATTCCTCGGTAGTGGCCATGGTCAGCGATAGCCCAGACTCGGGGGTCGCAAACCTCAGTGTGTATTTTATCACACTCATCTACAGCCCCTTCACCCTTCACCCTTCACCCTGCCTTCCATCCTTTCCCCTTCCCACCCAACCCCCTTCTTGAAAAACCCTTCCCCATCTTATGAAAAAAAAAAATCCAGAAGCACTACTAGCTACAATCTTTCCCACCCCTACGCCCTGCATAAAGTTTCTCCTACCCCTCTTTTTCTTAAATACTCCTCCAGAAGGATTCCCCAGCTCCCCATTCTTCAAAACCCCCTCCAGAAGGCTCTCTCCCTCCTCCCCCTCCCCCCTCCGTCCATGCCCCAGTACCCAGCGCACATGAGGGTGAACCGAGGGAGCTTCGCAAACGTCCGTCGCGATCGGCCAGCCAGTCAGCCAGCCAGTCAGTGTGGTTCGTGACGGCGTGGAGGGTGGATGTACGCCCGTGTCGCTCCTGAGACCTCGCTGTCGCTCGGCGTTGGAGCGAACTGTACGGAGAGACTTTGGGAGTTGTTGGTGGTTTAGTGTTTTCTTAATTTTCCCTCCCCCGACTTTTGTGGAAGGATTTATTTGTGTGTATATGTACGAGGAGGATGTGATGAGCGATTGAGATTTGAAAGTTTTTACTTTATTTTTTTTTAGTTTGATATAATTTTTTGGATAC
>NC_051401.1:42317832-42345332 GCF_015228065.2 Penaeus monodon | reverse complement strand
GCAGACAGACAGACAGACAGACAGACAAGCAGGCAAACAGGCAACAGACAGACAGACAGGCAGAATAGTAAGACAAAAAGAAATTCAGGAAGAAAGAGTAACGGAACGAAGTAACAGAGAAGAAATGAGAGAAGCGAGATAAGAAAGAAAGGCTATTAAAATAAAATAAATAGAAAGGAGAGGGGAGGGACAAGTGGAAACAAAGGGGTGCCTTACAACCCTTTTCAACGTCTGATAAAGACATATAAACGTTTCTTGGTATTATTCGGAAGGGTCTTCAGCAGAAGGACCAAGAGGGGGGAAGGGGGGAGGGGGGGCGAAGTATGGGCCTTCGGTGCCGGAAGGAAACCGGGCCAGGAATTCGGTGCCGGTTGAGCGTGCCTGAGGGTGCATGCGTGTCCTGATTCACGCCATGCACTTGTGCCTGTTCTGGCTGCGTGGGAGGATGCGGCCCCTTCCCGCCCACTTAGCACAGGCTCGGGTGGGCGGCGCTGGCACTGTCGGCACTAAGGAGATCTCGTAGCCGTGTTATTTAAGTTGTAGGGTCGCTATGGTAAGTGTAGCCAGACAAGATTCGCCGAGAAGCCTTTGTTATACGATGGTATTTGGCATTTAGGATTTTGGTAACAGATACGTTTTGAAATGGAGAGAGAGACGGGATCTGGCAACAGTTGTCGAAGTCGTAACCTTTAGGGTTTTGGGACGATATGGCAACGTTGGGAGATGATGGACAGATGAAGTCTTAGAAAAGGACTCGGAGACACGTAGAAACCGCTCTAAAAATATCTTGATATAAAAATGTAAGCTCAAAGGATCAGCAGTGTCTGAAAGAGATGTGGTAACACTGTCTTCGCGAAGGATAGGCTTGTTGTTGTTATCTTGTTTATCTTGATATCTTTGCATGATGACCCGGGGTGCGTGTGGCGGAGTCCTCCTCTTCTCTCGTATGCAAATATTTATCTTATGTTTTTCTCTCTCTGTCGTTCTCTTTTTAAGTGTGATCGCTTCTTTTAGGAGGGAGAAGGAGATGTCGTGTTTTTGTTTGTGTGTTGTATGTTTTTGATATAGGTGTGATTTTTCTAGTTTGTGATATTTTCGTTTGTTATTTATTTTCATTTATTTATTTATTTATTTATTTATTATTTTATTTTACTTATTTATTTTTTATTTTTATTTTTTGTCTTCATCCAGGTCTGATCTGGGTTTCTTTTTATAATTTTTTTTTTATGACACTCCTATATATATATTCTTGTTTTTTTTCATATTTAATTTTCAAGTTCCTGCTCCACTACCTCAACACCACCACTTCTCTCTTGTTCTCCACCACTCCCTCTCTCCCACTCCTTTTCTTCCAACACTCCCTCTGTTCCTCTACCATTTCTCCTCCACCATTCCCTCTCCTCCACCACTCCTTCTCCTTCACCACTCCTTCCTACACCAATCCTCCACCACTTCTTCTCTTCCACCACTCCTCCTCTCCACCACTACACCACTCCTCCACTCCTCCACCACCACTCCCTCTCTTCCACCTCCTCTTCCTCCTCCTCCTCTTCCTCCTCCTCCTCTTCCTCCTCCTCCTCCAGTAACACCCCCCTCCTTCTCCCCTCCCTCCTTGCCTATCTTCCCTCCACCGCCCCCCGCCCCGCCCATCGCCTACGCCCCTTTTTATATATAAAATCCATCCTGCAGCTGTGCACATTCCGACCGGCCGTCTCTCAGTAGGACATATAGCCACTTTCGAGAAAGTATGATGACAGTGTGCAGCATACACACGCTGGGCTGCTCGTACGACTCTTCTTGTCCTCTCCTCCTTGTTTCCTCCATTCTTTCTTTTCTCGTGTCTCCTCCTCCCTCTCTTCCTCCGTCCTTTCTTTTCTCTTGTCTCCTCCTCCTGGTCTTCTCCATCCTTTCTTTTCTCTCTTTCGTTCTTTTTTTTTTCGTTTTGAATTTCTCTTTTTTTCCCATACGTTTTCATTCTATCCCCTCCTTCTGTGTTTTTTTTCTCTCTTTCTCTTTTCTCATCCTCTTTTCTTTTCTTTTGTTTCATGTTTCTCATTTTTATTTTATTTTATTTTCCTTTTCCTCTCTTTTTTTTCATCTCATCTCTTCTCTTCTCTTCTCTTCTCGTCTGTCTGTCTCTTCTCATCTTTTCTCTCCTTCTCCCTCTCTCTTTCTTTGTTACTCTCTCTCTCTCTCTCTCTCTCTCTCTCTCTCTCTCTCTCTCTCAGCCTTCCCTTTTATTGCCTATTTCCCTTCTCAGCAAACAAGAGACGAAGGGAAAGCGCGATTTTTTTTCTCTCTGAGTCAGTTGCGTCTTCCTAATATGGGGAATAGAGGGAGATCAAAGGAAGGCCCGGATGCTGGAATATTATAATGAGAAATGAGGCGGATTCCGTAATGAGGAGGAAGAATTTTGGCGTCGCAAGGGAAGGTGGTTGCAGGTTGGTTGAAGAAGCGGGGGAGGGGGGGGGTTCAAGATGGAGGGGGAGAGGGAGAGGGAGGGAGGGAGGGAGAGAGAGGTGGGGTGAGTAGGGAGGGAGGGAGAGGGAGAGGGAGGAAGAGGGTGGGGTGAGGTGAGGGGGGAGGGGGAGTGTTGAAGGAAGGGAGAGAGAGGGTTCAAGATGGAGGGGGAGAGGGAGGGGTGAGGGTGAGGGAGACGGTGGTTGAAAGAGGGGAGGGAGGGGTTCAAGATGGAGGGAGAGAGGGAGGGGGATGGGAGTGGGAGAAGGGAGGGGAAGGGTCTTGAGAGGGGTAGAGTAGAAGGAAGGAGAAAGAGACAATGAAAGAAAGGAGAAAGGGGGAAGGGAAGGATGGAAATAATAGAAGCTAGCAGATATTTTACTTAAAAAAAAGACCCAGGAAGAAGAGAGAAGAAGAAGAAAGAGACAGAGAACCGAAGAAAAGCAGAGGAGGACGAAACAGCCAACGCGAGCAGAAGAGCGAGAGGGGGGGGGCGGGTCCTTAGCGGGGCGGCGAGGTGTCGGCCGGGGTGACAGGCCGGCCCGCGCCCCGAGGCATCTCAGCCGTGATTCATGGCTCTCCCGCTCATGTGGCGCGGCTATGGTGCCTGCGCTTGTTATTGCTTTTGTGATTGGTCTGGTGCTTGTTGCTTTTGTTGTGCTTGTGCGTGTTCGTTTTGTTGTTGTTGGACTTGTTCTGGTGCTCGCTTTTGTTATTGTGATTTTGTTTTTGTTATTGCTCTTTTGTTTTTTTTTGTTACTGTGCTTTTGTTTTTGTTATTGTGCTTTTGTTTTGTTAGTGCGACTTTGCCTTTGTTATTGTGCTTGTTCATGATCTTGTGCTTGGGTCTTGTTATTTTGACTTGTTCTTTTTTGTTTTTGTTCTTGTTCTTGTGTTTACTGTTCCTTGCTCTTGTTTTGTTATTGTGCTTGTTACTGTTCTTGTAATTGTTGTTGCTTTTGGTGTCTTTGGTTTGTTTATTATTGAATAAATATATTTTGAGAACTAAACAGAAACAGAATGTATTATGACTTTAACACACACACACACACACACACACACACACACACACACACACACACACACACACACACACACACACACACACACACACACACACACACACACACACACACACACAAAACACTCACTCACTCACTCATCACATCACTCCACTCACTCACCTCACTCACTACACCACTCAACTCACTCACTCACTCACTCACTCACTCACTTGCTCGCTCGCTCGCTCACTCACTCACTCACTCACTCACTCACTCACTCACTCACACTCACACTCACACTCACACTCACACTCACACTCACACTCACACACACTCACACTCACACACTCACTCACTCACTCAAAGCATTGGTGAAAATAATATATTGAAAAAAAAACTAGGGCCTAAGTACCTTTTTCTCTCCTCCTCTAGTACCCCCCCCCCCTTTTTTTTCTCTCCTTTTTCCTTTTTCTCTCCTCCTCCTCCCCCCTCGTCTCCTCCCCTCTTCCTCCTCCTCCTCCTCCTCCTCCTCCTCCTCTTCTTCATATTCCTCCTCCTATTCCTCCTCCCCCTCCCCCATCCTCTTCCGCTTTCCATTCCTTTATTATTTGTGCTGGACCTCTCCCCTCCTTTATCGTCATTTTTTCCTCATCTAAATTAAGACTCATAAGCGGCTGATGCATTTTTTTTAGTGGGGGGGGGGGATGTGATTTTTATCCCGAGTCTTTCAAAGGATTTTCTGTTTTATTTGAAACGAAACATTTCATTTTCGTCCGCGACTTTCGGGTTATGAATATTTTTATTTGTTTGTCCATTTGATTGCTTATTTCACTTTTTTTGTTTCGGTTTTTGGATCTGGCTGGTATTGATATGTTATTTTGATCATCATTATTCATCATTTATCATTCATTTATCATTGTCATCGTCGTCATCATGATCATTATCATCGTCGTCATCATGATCATTATCGTCATCTTCGTCTTCATCACCATCACCATCACCATTCAATAATCACTATTAAATTGATTATAAATTCTCAGTCATCACTACCGATGATAACCGAAATTATAACATATTATTTCTGCTTATAACTTTGTCTATACTTCGCTGATGGACAATACAGATTAGGCGGTTCAGTTACCAATCATATGGCCTTTTTTTGCCTATCCTAACGACTATTATTCCTAATGAGTAGGCCTACCTTTACGGAAACACGACTGACAATTCCTGATGTCAGCCTCGCGTCACGGTCGGTTAACTGATATCGACAAATGGCTGATATGGATTGGGAAGTGGCTGGTGGGTGAGGGGGGGGGTTGAGGGGTTGAGGGGGTGGTAGGCCTATAGTAATTAGATTGGTTTCCATTAAGCCGCCTGGTTGGGTTGGTTTGCTTTTTGTCAATGTGTTTCGGTGTGTGTGAGGTTTTGTTTGTGTAGGCCTATGTATTTTCTTTCTTTCTTCCTTTTTTTCTCTTTTTATTTCTCTCTCTCTCTCTCTCTCTCTCTCTCTCTCTCTCTCTCTCTCTCTCTCTCTCTCTCTCTCTCTCCTCTCTCTCTCTCTCTCTCTCTCTCTCACTCATTCATTCTTTCACTCTTTCACTCTCTTCTTCCCTCCATAGCTCCCTCCCTCCCTCCCACCCTCATTCCCTCCTCGTTTCACTCGCCCTTCCCATCCTCCTTCTGCACTTCCCTCCCTCCCCCTTTTTTAATCCCCTCTCCTCCTCTCCCCTCTCCTCTTTCCTCCTCTTTCCTCTTTCCTCCCTCTCCTCTTTCCTCTTTCCTCCCTCTCCTCTTTCCTCCTCTTTCCTCTTACCTCCCTCCATTCTCTTCGTGCTTCGTTGCCATTTCCATTCGGTCTCCTCAGCTTGCTCAGCCCCGACGCCCTCCCGATGGTGTGTCGCGCCGAAGTGCTACCGATCCCAATTGTTGAGAACAGACACCTGACACGAACAAGGGGAGACGGGGGTAGGCCTAGGTAGGAGGGTAGAGGGGGGGGGGTTGCGGGTGGAGGGGGGGTTGGGGGTGGAGGGGGTGGTAGGAAGGTGGTGGAGTGAGGGAGGGGAGGGAGGGTGGGGAAGGGAAGGGAGGAGGTTGTGGGAAAGGGAAGGAGGGAGGAGATAGTGGGAAAGGGGAAGGAGGGAGGAGATAGTGGGAAAGGGAAGGGAGGGAGAGAGAAGGAGGAGGGGAAGGAGAGAGTGAGGGGTGTTGTGGGAGAGGGAGGATGGTGGATGAGAGGGGAGAGGGGGAGGGAAGTGAGATAGAGATAGGGCGGATGTCTCAGGCCTATCCCGTGACACGGCTCTCATCTCCCGTTCCCTCGTCTCTCCTTCTCGCTCCCTTTTTGCCTCTTCCTCGAACTGTTCCTTGACCTTTGAGGTTCTCTGGGCGCGTTACCTTCCCTCCATCCCCTCCTGTTTCTTTCTTTCTCTTTCTTTTCTCTTCCTTTTTTTATTTATTTTATTTTATATTATTTTATTATTCGGGATTCTGGTTTTGTCTTGTGTGGTATGGGCGTTGTTTCAGATTTCTTGGTTCTGTCGCGTATATATCTTGTCTTTTCTTATTTTCCTTTTACCATCCATCCCTTCTCTCTCTTTCTCTTTCTTTTATATCTCTTTCTTTCTTTTTCTTTCTTTTCATTCTTTCTTTCTTTCATCCTTTCTTTCTTTCTTTCCTTTCTTTCTTTCATCCATCCTTTCTTTCTTTCTTTCATCCTTTCTTTCTTTCATCCTTTCTTTATTTATTTATTTCATCCTTTCTATCTTTATTTCATCCTTTCTTTCTTTCCTTCCCTCATTCCATCTCTTCCTCGTTCTTCTCGTCTCGTCCTTCAACTACTTCTTCTACCCCCCTCCCCCCATGCTCATGTGCGCGAGACTATATTTTACATGTCTTCTCTACAAGCAAGTGTATTCAAGTGTTTAAGTGCACGTGGGTGCAGCCTACGTGTCATGTTCTTGGTCGCATTCTCTCTCTTGTCTCAAATTTTCAAACTCGTTATTCTTATCTGAGGCGCATCTGTTGCCCATTTATGCCGTCGAGCCAGCTAAGCCTTTCTGCATTAGCTTTGTTGACATTGATACTAAGCATAAACACGGTTCTTATCGGGGTCGTCATTAGTGTAATCTGTAACATTAGTCTCCTATACGTTATCATTATCATTGCTTGGCGTGGGGTGATTTATTGGTATTAACTCTATCGTTATATGTTTCGTTCGCGCGGTTTTTTTCTGTTTCTGTTTCTCTTTCCTTGTTTCTCTCTTTCATTCTCCTCCTCTCTCTCTCTCTCTCTCTCTCTCTCTCTCTCTCTCTCCCTCTCTCTCTCTCTCCCTCTCCCTCTCTCTCTCTCTCTCTCTCCCTCTCCCTCTCTCTCTCTCTCTCTCTCTCTCTCTCTCTCTCTCTCTCTCTCTCTCTCTCTCTCTCTCTCTCTCTCTCCTTCTCTCTCTCTCTTATTTATTGTTACCTGAAAACTTCTCCCATCTCTTTTGCTCTTTTTTCCCTATCCCACTTTCCCTCCCTCCCTCCCTTTCTCTTTCCCCCCACTTCCCCTCCCTCCCTCCCTCCCTCCCTCCATGTATTTGAAAAAGAAATATGAAAGATAGACTGAAAACAGAGACTTCCAGCGCCTTAGACGTCGTGACATATCCGAAAGGCAAAGTATAGAATGTCTCCGAAGATTCTTTAAGACGTCCTTCAAGCCCCCCCCCCCTCTCCTTCCCCTCTACTGCCCCCCCCCCCGTTGTGCTTCCTCCTCTCCCCCCATCTACCCCATCCCATCTCCCACACACAAAAAAAAAAGAGACAAGAAAAGGGAGAGAAATAAGGAATAGAGAAGAAAAGAAAAGACGGGGAAGGTTTGTCCGTGTGTCGTCTTGGCTTCGCTCGTCCCCCTGGCTTTGAGAAGAGGATCTTTGACGTGTCGGAAAGGCCGTTGGCTCAGTCCTGGATGTGGCTGAGGGGGTGGGGGGTGGGGGTCGGGGTGCTCGGAGGGACGGATTTTATGCTTTGCTGTTGTGCTCGTCGTTTTCTTTTCGATTTTCCGTTTTCCTTTTAGGTTTTTAGGGTTTTTTTTTCTTGTCTTTGTGGGTTTTTGGAATGTTTTGGAATTTGTATTTGGGTGGTGTGGTGCGTATTTTTTTTTCTTCTTCTTGGAAGATTTGTAGTCTAGTTGTGCACACACACACACACACACACACACACACACACACACACACACACACACACACACACACACACACACACACACACACACACACACACACATACATACGTAAATATATATAAACATACATATGTATGTATATATTCATATTATGCATATGTATGTATATACATTCATATTTATTTATACGTGCATACATGCATGCATACAAACATACAAACATACACATACACATACACAACACACACACACACACACACACACACACACACACACACACACACACACACACACACACACACACACACATTTACCTTCTTTTCATACATATTTGTTTATTCCCACCATTTTGGACAAAGCTTTTGAGACGCAGGCCAAGTTTCATCCTCAAGCAGAAGAATGGGTCACTTAAAAATACGAATAACGGGGGGGGGGGGGGGAAGGGAAAGAGACGAAGGAGGAGGAGGGGGGGGAGGGGAGATATCTTTTCCGCGGCAGGTTTCAGAACGAGGGTATTAATAACTATTGTTAGGAAGCTGGGAAGAAGGTCGCCCCATTGTTTTAAATTCCCCGGGAGACTCGACTGGAGTTCAGGTAAGTTGGCGATTCGAGAGGGAGGAGGAGGGAGAGGGAGAGGGGGGGGAAATGGGAGGAGGGAGAGGGAGAGGGAAATGGGAGGAGGGAGAGGGAAATGGGAGGAGGGAGAGGGGAGGGGAGGGGAGAGTGGGAAGGGGTGGGAGGGGGAAAGGGAGAGGGAAGGGGAAATTGAGAGAGAGAGAGAGAGAGAGAGAGAGAGAGAGAGAGAGAGAGAGAGAAGGAAAGAACAAGGGGAGTGAGAGTAGAAAGTGAGAGAAAGGGGGAAAGGGTGGTGATTAGAGTTACAATAAATATGATGTAGAGAGATTATTTAAGAAAACACAATTCACAAAGAAAAAAAAATTGTATGTGTATCTATAAACTTAGTTATTAACCTCTTAAACTACTGATTATGTTTAGCATTGATTCGAAAGACGAAAGAGAGATTGGAGGACGGGACGAGGGAAGGATAGAAAGGGAGAGGGGGAGAGGGGTGGGGAAGGGAGGTGGACATGGGACGGGAAGAGGGAGATGCAGAAAGGGAGACGGGGAGCAGGGTGGGGGAAGGAGAGGGGCGTGGGGCGGGAAGAGGAGATGCAGAAAGGGAGAGGGGGGGGGAGGGGGGGGGGGGGGGGGGGGGAGGGAGGGCGTGGGGCGGGAAGAGGGAGATGCAGAAAGAGAGAGGGGGAGGAGTGGGGGAGGGGGAGGGGCGCGGCTTTGAGGGTGTGAGGAGGAGATCAAGGATAGCTCGCTTCCATGGCACGTTATGGTCAGGAGTATCCTACCTACCACCACTAGACGCCTCTCCGCTTTCGCCGTTGTTTTGAGGCGCTGTGTATATCGGGTTCTCTCGCTTGTTACTTCCTCTCGCGTGTCCCTCGCTGTCTTGGCGTTTGGAGGAAATTTTTTTCTCTTTATTTTTATTAACTTTGATTTTTTTGTAGTTTGATCTTATTTTAACTTTTTTATTCATTTGTTTTGTATTTTTTATTTCTTTTGTTTTCTGTCTTCTTTCTTTTTTTCTCTCGTTTTTCTCTCATTTCTCTCTTTTTTTCTTTCTTTTTTTTCCTCCTCTCCCCCCTCTCCTCCCCCCTCCTTTTCCCCCTCTTCTCCCTCTCCCCCTCTCTCTCTCTCCTGTCTCTTCCTCTCTCTCCTCCTCTCTCTCTCTCTCTTTTCTCTCTCCTCTTCTTCTCTCCTTCCTCTCCCCCTCCCCCCCCCCCCCTCTCCCTTCCTCTCTCCCTTTTCCCCTTCTTCTTCTCCTTCCTCTCTCCCCCCCTTTCTTCTTCCCCCTTCTCCTTCCTTCCTTTCCACACCCTTTCCCCCCCCCCCTCCCCCCTCCCCCCTCCCCCCCACTCCGAAAAGCACCGAGGTAAAGGTTACCCTTTCAACACCTTTCCCCCTATCCGTCATTTTCCCCTGCTCCATCTACGCCCCTTCCTTTTTCAACTCCTCCTCCTCCCCCTATCTTTTTCTCCTTTCATCCCCCTCCTTTTCTCTCCTCTCCGTTTCTTTTTCATCTCTTCTTATTTTCTTATTATTTTTTTTTTCCCACTTTTTTTTCCTCCCCCCTTCCTCCCCTCTCCTTTTCCTCTTCCTTTTTCCCCTTTTCCTCTTCCTTTCCTTTCCTTTTCCCCCTTCCTCTTCCTCCCCCCTTTCCTCCTCCTCTCCCTCTCCTTCCTCCTCCTCCTTCCCCTCCTCCCTCTCCTCCCCCCCCCCCCCCCCACCCCACCCCCCCACCACACCAACACCTCCCCCTGCTTTTTCCCACTCCCTCCACCCCCTTCTTCCTCCCCTTCCCCCCTGTTTTTTTCCATCTCCCCCCCCCCTCCTTCCTCCCCCCCCCTCCTCCCCTCCGATCCTCTTTCCTTCCCCCGAGGGACGGTGGGTTCCCCTGGGACCTATAAAATATTTACTGCACCGCCGCCGCCCCTCGGTGCTTCGCTTGTGCTTGTTCCTGGCCGTGTGTCTTCGGCCTCGTCTTCATCGTCGTCGTCGGCGGCGCTTCTTCTCGTTTCCTTTTATTTTTTATTTTTTTTTTTTTGTTTTTTGTTTTGGGTTTGGGTTGGAAGGGATTAGGGAGGGGGGGGGGTAGACATAAATCGTTTGTTTGTTTGTTTGATTGAGTTTTTATTTCAGTCTGATTATTTTTATTTATTTATTTATTTATTTATTTATTATTTTTTTTTTTTGCGTTCTCATGCGCTGTCGCTTTTTTCTCCTTATCCGCCCATTCTCTCGTGCATTTCTTCCCTCTCGAACATTTCCATCTACTCTTCCCCCTCCCCATTCATCATCCGGTCTCCCTCCCCCGCTTTTCGTCCGTCGGATCCCCCCTCCCCCCCCTCCCGAGTGCGGTCCCGACGGCATGCGGTCAGAGAAGCCCACGACCGCAGATGCGACCCTGACCGGCGGTGCAGTGAAACGCGACTCTTCAAGACTCTTCAAGTGACTCCCTCGAAACCGAAGCACCAAACTGAGAGGCCGCAGAGTGGACCGCAGCCGTCACGTCGCCGATAGTGTTACGACATCGCCCCCGTCCGTTCGTCCGTTCGTTCGTCGGATCGTCCGTTCGTGTGTTCGTTCGTGTGTTTGTTCGTTCATTCGTTCGTTCGCCCGTCCGTTTGTTTATTCGTCCGTTCGTTGTCCGTTCATTCGTTCGTTTGTTCGTCCGTTCATGTGTTCATTAGTTCGTTTGTCCGTCCGTTCGTCATCTGCGATTCGTAATAACCGGTGCGAGGAGATGGCTTGGGCGCGAGAGGGTATTTTTGGCTTTTCTTGGCGGGAGGGTGAGGGAATTTGGTTTTGGTGAACTATTTGATTACGATCTTTATTCTGTGTAACTTGTATCTTAATCTGTGGTAGTTCGGTGTTTCTTTGGTACAGAAGTGTTGACATTAACATTTTAGGTTCGTAGCACAGCCGTCTTTATCAATCACTAACACAAGCTACATCAGCGTCACCAACAGCGCCATGAAGCAAAGGCAAAGGCAGGAAGCATCATTATCTCACCAACAAAAAAGGCTCAACCATTCCACCACAACTACCATCATCTCACCCCGCCCCCCTCTCGCAAGCCTCCCCACCGCCGCCGCCGCCGCCACAACATCACCGAAGGTCCATTCACAAAACACCAGTCCCGGTCTTTACCAAACGGCCGTCCTCCCTCCCTTTACCCCTCGCCTACCCCCTCCTCCCCCACATCTCCCCTCCTCCCTCTCATCTTCCCTCCCACCCTCCCTCCTCCCTCCTCCCTCCTCCCTCCTCCCTTCCCCCTCTTCTCCCTACCCCCACCCCTCTGGCACACACGCACACACACACACACACACACACAACCCTGTCTTCCAGATGCCCACCGTCCGTCTTGCCTCCCTCCCCTTCCCTCCCCTCCCCACCTCCTTGCCATTCTCCCCTCTGCCCCCTCCCCTTCCCCACCCCCACCACCCTAAACCTCGCTAAGCCGACGATTGGGGATTAGCCGATCTTCCTTCTCGCTGCCACCTCGATTTTCGGCGCAGAAGGAAGGAGGGGGACGGAGGGAGGCTGTGCGGGGAAGAGGTCCTGCATCCTACACCCCCCTCCTGCAGGCGGTCGCGGGTGCAGGAGGCGAGGTAGACTGTAGGTGAACATAGCCCCCAGCGACCGCCCCTTATAAGGACTAGTGAGTCATGGCGGTCATCACAAGGTGGAAGGAGAGAGAGAGAGAGAGAGAGAGAGAGAGAGAGAGAGAGAGAGAGAGAGAGAGAGAGAGAGAGAGAGAGAGAGCAAGGGGGTGCTTAAGGGGCAGGGGTGAATGGGGAGACACATCATACTCCAATATCAGTAAAGAACTAACACTAATTATAATAATTATAAGAATGATGATGATGATGATGAGGAGGAGGGGGAGGGGGAGGGGGAGGAGGAGGAGAAGGAGGAGAGGAGAGAGGAGGGAATGACAGGAGGAGGCAGGAGGAGGATAGGAAAGAGAGGAGGTATGGAAGGAAAGAAGCGAGTGAGGAAAAGGAGAAAAAGGAAACTAAAGAGGGAGGGGGGACAACAGACACAACGAAATATTCATCAGAATACTGACATCATATCCGGACAATCAGGTAAACAGACAAGCCGAGTTGGCCGACAAACAGGCCGATACAAAGGAAAATATAATCCCGACGACGGAGGGCGAAGGAGAGAGATGGCGACAGCACGGGAGTTCCGATCAGGAAGGCTTAATTGATTAGAGAAAAAAAGGAAGGAAGGAAAAAAGAAGAAAAAAATAATAAATAGTTGAAAAACGGTTTTTTGTCGAATAGCTGGATTTTGTGCGAGAATACGTCTTGGTCAGTTTTTTTCAGGTTGCTGAGTGTTGGGTTGGTTTGTCGTTCGTTTTTTATGTTAGTTTGTCCTTTAAACGTTTTTTTTGCTCGTTTTCTTTTACCTTTTTGTCTTTTGTTTTGGTTCGGAGAGAAAAGTAGTTTTAAGAGAGGGAAGAATGGGAAGGGGGAAGAGGAAAAGAGAGGCGATTAGGGGGAAGGGGAAGGAAGAAGAGGGAAAGAGAGAAACAGAGGGAAGGTGAAGGAGGAAAAGGAAAATAGAGACGAACAGGGGGAAAGGAAAGGAAGAAGAGAAAAAAGAAAAGGAAACAGGGGGAAGAGGAAGGACGAGAAAAAAAAGAAAGAGAAACAGGGGGAAGGAGAAGGAAGAAGAGGAAAAAGAGAGAGACGATTACTGGAAAACGGATACGAGTGTATATGAAATATAGACGATAAATGACCCCCTTTTTTTTGTTTTGACGGATTAAGAACCGTCGAGTTTGTGGGATTTCCTGGGGATTTCGTCGGATTTGAAGACCCCGGGATTTCTGCTGAAGGCCCTTGTTAGACACGTCCTTGGAGACTTTTCTGCTCTTCCGGAAAGACGGGGAGGGGTGGGGAGAAGAGGGGAGAGGAGGGAGGAGGGGAAATGAGGGAGAGGAGGGGAATGAGGGAATGAAGGAGGAGGGGAGAGGAGGAAGAATGAGGGAGGAGGGGAAAGGAGGAGGAATGAGAGAGGAGGGGAAAGGAGGAATGAGGGAGGAGGAATGAGGAATGAAGTTGGGGAGGAGGTGAGGAAATGGGGGAGGAGGATGGGGGGAGGAAGGGGAAGAGGGGGGGAAGGCAAGAGCAAAACGAGAAACGGAAACTGCTCGAGTTACTTTGCACGCGTGTGGGAATGCCTGGGAGCTGGAGCTGTGAAGGGGCTCTGTGCGAAGGACACGGGACACCTTCCGTAGGAGCAAAGGAGGACTGGGTGCGGGGGGGGGAAGGGGTGTGTAGGGGGGGATTGAGGGGTTGGGGGTGGCGTGATCTCTGAGGATTCTTTCTGGGACTTTGGCGCTATTTTTGGATTCTTTTTTTTTTTTTTTCTCTCTCTCTCTCTCTGTCTCGTTTTATCTTTCTCTTTTCGTTCTTTTTCTTTTTATTTCTCTTTTTTTTCATCTTACATTTTCTCCCTCTTACTTTTTATCTCTCTCTTTCTCACTCACTCGTTCACTCATTCACTCATTCACTCACCTTATTCTGTTCCTGTGTGTCCTGTCGCTGGAGTTTTGATTAAGGTGGTCTTCCTTTGTTCCTGTTTATTTGTTTGTTTTCCATCCTCTTCTAATTTCTCCTCCCTCTGTCTTCATCCTCTCCATCAGCCTCCTCCTCCTCCTCCTCCTCCTCCTCCTCCTCCTCCTCCTCCTCCTCCTCCTCCTCCATCTTCTCTTCTTCCGCCACTATCACCTCCACCACCACCACCTCCACCTCCTCTTCCTACCCCTCCCCTCCCCCTTCCCCCTTCCCCCCCATCCCTCCTGCTACTCCTCCACCTCCTCCTCGTCCTCCAGGTCCGCCCGTATCCTCCTCGAGAAGCAGATCCTTAAGCGTAACAATAAAACGGCTCCGATGAGTCACGGAGGAGCGGGTTGCGCCGAGCGATCCAGGTATTCGAGGATGGCACTTGAGGGCTGAGTCACAATCATAACGAAGCATTGTTACCGGGGACTCCGCAAGCGCTGGAGAGACGCACTTGTTATTAATAGCCGTCTGGGGGCTCGAGGGGTGGAGGGGGAGGGTAGATGGAGGGGGAAGGGGGAGGGGAAAGGGTGGAGAGGGGGGGAGGGAGGAAGGTTAAGGGGAAGGGATGGAGAGGAGGGAAGGGTGGGGAGGGGAAGGGTAAAGGGAAAGGGTGGGGAGGGGTTGGAAGGAGGTAAGCGAGTACTGTAATTTCCATATTCGTGCGGGGGTCTTTGCCTCTGTCTTATTATTACTTTTTCTTTTGTTTAGGTGTATATATATTTCTTCCTGTCTGTCTCTGTTTCTCTCTCTCTCTCTCTCTCTCTCTCTCTCTCTCTCCCTCTCCCTCTCTCTCTCTCTCTCTCTCTCTCCTCTCTCCTCTCTCTCTCTCTCTCTCCCTCCCTCCCTCCCTCCCTCCCTCCCTCCCTCCCTCCCCTCCCTCTCTCTCTCACTCTATCTATCTATCTATCTAATCTCTCCCCCTCCCCATCCCCCGTCTCTCACTTTCTCCTTTTTTCCATCTCTATGTTTCACTCTTCCTTTACACCCCTCTCTCATCCCATCTTCTGCACCCCTCCCTCATTCCCCTTCATCCTTCCCCCTCCATACTCCCCCCCCCTTCTCCTCGCTTCCCCCTCCGTCAGGTAGTTTCTGCTACCCTTATACCCTCGTCGCCCTCCACCCCGCCTGTGTTTGGGCAGACACCTACTAATGATTTATCTGTTAAGGGCGAGAGGGTGATTTGTGTGGTGTAATTGTCACAGGCGGGGGAAGTGTGGTCACGTGGAGGAATACGGAGGGATTGAATGGGAATGATTAAGAGTAGAAAGAAGTGTAAGAATGGATAAAAAAAATGAAAGGGGGGAAGGATATGTTAAGAGAGAGGATGCGGTCGGGAGAGCGAGGGCGGAGAAGAAAAAATGGAAGTAATGAGAATCGGTTTCAAAGAATATTGAGAAGGGTAATAAAAGGGAAGTTAAGGAGAATAATTAGAAGGGTAGGGATAATTTTGTGATCGAAATAAATTGTTCTAACAACAAATCCCCATCGCGGATAAAGACTTGCAAAGACCCATAAAAGAAAACACCACCATTTAGTAAACACGCCAAAAAAAAAACGATGAAACCGATTTTTTTTAACCGAACAGTTGCAAAGAAAAAGGGAGTCTCGCGTGTCCGGCGTGTAATTTCTCGTCGCGTCCACCCAGGCCTCATGTCGTAATTCATGGCCCCCGTTTAGTATAACCGCTCAATCACCTTTGGTTATTTATGTACGATTTCCCCTCAATGGAGTCCGCCTCCCTTCGACCCAACCCAACCCTGAAATTGCCTGGATTCCCCCAACGACAGAAGGGCTCGAATATATCATGTGCTACAAAGTACCCGTGTGGCTCTGCCTTGGACGAAGGACTTATCTCGGTCCCCGATCTCTCCCCTTAACAGGTCAGCCCCGGGCGCCCCCTTGGTCATATAAGGTCAACAATGAGGTGGGAAACCAAGGGGAGGATGAGGGGGGGTGGGGAGAGGGGAAGGATAGGAGGGAGGAGAGGAGGGGGGGTATCGCGTGGTCGTTGTCAATGTACTTAATGGTGCATTATTGCCACAGTGATATTTCTAGTGGCATACGGCCTCTGGGTATACTTAGCAATAACTCCTTTTTTATTCTTCATTCTCGTTCAACTATTTCTGGGAAAGTTTGGATTTTCTCTTTTCTTTCCTTTATTATAAACTTTATCGTTATAGGGGCTTTATTCTTTTTTACGGTTTTGTTTATTTTATGTGGATAGTCCTCGGCGTTGCAGAAGAGAGCGCAAAGAGAGGGAACCAACGACCTATTCTTATCTCGGAGGTCGTTTCCAGGGGGTAGGCCTAATAGGCGTGGCCCTTCCGCAACGATTACCGCGTACGATTCATTCCGGTAGGTGACCATTAACCGAATTGGTAGCATTTTTAACTTTAGAATTTATTTATTTTTTTTTTTACTTATTTAATGTATTATTCTCTATCTATTAGTTTATTATATATTATAGTATATATATATATATATATATATATTATATATATATATATTATATATATATTTTTTTGGGGGTAGGGATTTAGCTATATGATATGAATTTATTATTTTTATTTGTGTATATAAAACGATGGAAAATATCGAAGACTAAGCTAGGTTTAGATTTGAAGTATAGGAATGTATAGAAAAAAAGATATATATGAATATTCAGCTATATTTCAAGTATAAATGAAATATTAAATATAATAAATAAAATATATAGATATATATAACAGAAAACGCTAGAAGAAGAAAAATAGTATGTTATATTTATTTAGAAGAAGAGGAGAAGGAGAAGAGAGATAAGAAGAAGATGAAAAGAGAAGAAAGATGCCAGCCCGAGAGGCGGTCGTTCTCTCGTTTCCAGGCCTAACAGCTCATTCCAAGGGGAAGAGGTCAAGAGGAAGTTATTCCAAGTTAGGTCATCACGTGCAGCCTAGCGAGCGGATTAGGGTATCAGTCACATCGCGGAATAACCTCTCAAAAGAAGGAGAGTAAGGAATCAGATATTTGCGAAAGACATAAAAAATAAAGAAATTTTCAAATTTTTACAATTGAACTAATGAACGAATTGGCTAGTTTATTGCTTCATAGGATTACAAATCCTCTCTCTCACGAGATCAAAAAATACAAAACAGAAGCTCTCCAATCTCAAAGAATACTCAGAGATCCATCTCTAAACTCAAGTACTCAATAGCTTTCATATCAAAATAATAAATTTGCTCTTTTCTTTTCTAGTTCTCTCTTTTCGGCCTACGCTCTTCCAGGTTCTTTTTTACTATTATTCGCTTTTTCCATCAGCGCTGCAGCTATGCGAGTCGTTAGTTTATCTCATCCGCAATAGACTTTAGGAGGGTAGGAGGAGGAGGAGGAGGAGGAATAACTTTGGCGAACACTGTAATTTTCTCCTTTTTTCCATTCTGCTTATCTATTATCTGAAGTTTTGCTCTTATTTTTCATCTCTTCTTTGGGTTTGTCTTTCTCTCTCTCTCTCTCATCTCTCTCTCTCTCGTCTTCTTCTTCTTCTTCTTCTCTTCTCTCTCTCTCTCTCTCTCTCTCTCTTTTGTCTTTTTCTTTTCTAATATTTCATTTTGCATCTTTTTATTTTCTTGTTTTATCTTTTTCGTCTTTTCTTCTTCCTCTTCTTTTCTTTTCTTTTATCTATTATTCGCACATTTGTAGCCTTTTTCCTTTAATATCATTATATTTTAACTTTCCGAGATAAATGTTTCGAAAGACTTATTATTTTTTGAAGCTGTATGAAACAACTGTTTAAGGACATTTATTAATATGGTTAAATTTTTTGTCTTTCCAGGTATGGGCGTGAGACGGATGGCTCGCCTGTTTTGGTTAAGTAAAATGGACGGATTTACACACGCGCACGTACACACACACGTACACAAACACTCACACTCACACACTTAAACTCATACTCTCTCATATTCGCACTCACATCCGCACTTCCACTTCCACACATTCATTCACAATTACACGCACACAGACACACGCAGGCACGCACGAACACGCACACACTTACAATCACACACACGCACACACGCACACGCACACGCACACGCACGCACACACACGCACACGCACACGCACACACACACACACACACACACACACACACACACACACACACACACACACACACACACACACACACTCTGAACTCCCTCTCAGACAGTCCCACACACTCACACTCTAAAACTCACTCTCAAGCACTCTCACTCACACTCACTCGTACATTCCTACCTCCTTTTTTTTTTTTTTTTTTTTTTTTTTTTTTTTTTTTTTTACATTTGTGGAAGTGAAGAGTAGCTTTAGACGGACGATTCCCCCCGAAAGGAAGTCGAGATTTATGATTAGCTCGGCAAAGAGTTCCTGGGGACCTTGGCAAAAGAAGGGAATAAGAAAAGAAGAGGGAGAAGAAGATAAAGGGAGGAGGAGAAGAAGAAGAAGAAGAAGAAGAAGAAGAAAAGAGAGAAAAAGAAAAGAAAAGAGAAAGAAGAAGAGAGGATAGGAAGGAGAAGAAAAAAAGGGGAAAAAGAAGAAGAAAAAAGTTGGGGTGTGAGCAGACAATGGTCAACTGCAGCTCCTCTTCCATCACATGCGTTAACTGTCGCGTGTGAATGACGTTGATTACCGCCAGGATGCGGGATATGGTCTCCTCGGCGGTGCAATGATAACAAAAAAGGCCCTTTCTTCCGCCTTCGTCCTTCCCCTCTTCCTTTCCCCCCTCTGCCCCTGTCTTTCTGCATTCTGCTTTGCTCTTCCACTTTCTCATCTTCTCTTCTGTCTCCATACCTCTTTTCCTATTCCCCTTCCCATCTTCCTTTCCCTTTCCTTCTTCCCCCCTTCCCCTCTCCCTTTCCCCTATCCCCCTTCCTTTCCCTTTCTCCTTCCGCCCCTCCCCCCTACACTTTTCTCCCCCTCCTTCCGTCACTATCTAAGATTCCCCCCCCCCCCACCCCTCCGTCTGCGCTCTTCCCCCCCCCCCTCTTATCGTCTCCGTGAAAAGCGCAGTCCCCTACACGGCTGCGCATATCTGTCCTGCGCGGTCTTTGGCGGCGCAAAACCCGTGTCGTTATAGCGATTACGCAATCTCCTCATACGCTGATTCTCTGGAACGACCCTCCATCGCAGCGTGAATGGGAATTTAAGCGTGACGGTCGTAAATTAGGGATTCTTTAAAACCGTTTTTCTTTTTTCTTTTAGCTTTTTTATTTTCTTCTCTCTCTATCCTGGCATCAAGATTATGATTTGCATCGACGTCACATGCGCGATGTGAACCCAAGGTCACTCTAACGGGGTCCGAGTCAGCTGTTCATTGCGGCCACTTTTCTACCCGAGTTCCATTTTTTATACATGTGTCTTGAGGTTGCAGGATGGGTAAGAGGTGTTGTTTGCCCACAATGGCACGTAATTGGGGGGTCAGAGGGAAGGGCCATGGTTACGGTGCCACTGCGACGGGCCAGTAATCACAGGGGTACTGTATGGCCATGTATACAGACCCCGCCTAGACGGACCCAGCTGACCGGTCATACGTCTTCTGCTAAGCCGCCTCCCTCTCCCCCTTCTCCCTCGTCTCCCCCTCTTCTCTCCCTTCTATCTTTTCCTTTCCTTTTCTTCCAGTTATCATCCTTCTCTCTTTTCCTTTTCTCGTTTTCTCGTTATCTTCGTCACACTCCTTCGTTTCCTTCTCCCACCTCTCTTCCTGCTTCTGTCCACCTCACCTTCTACCCTCTTTTCTTCCTCCTCTTTCTCCTTTCCCATTTTCCTCATCGCCGCTCCCCTTCGCTCTCATCTTCCTCCTCTTGTATTCACTTCTTTGTCTCCCCTCCTTCATCTTCCTCCTTTCTCCTCTCTTCTCCACGTGCCTCCCTTCTCCCTTCTCCTAACTTTCGCCCTTCATCTCGTCCTTCCTTTGTCTAATGATGCCAATTAAAGAAAATCATATTTTTATATCACATTTGGATAATGGGGAAAAAAATGTGTGTGTGTGTGTGTGTGTGTGTGTGTGTGAGAGAGAGAGAGAGAGAGAGAGAGAGAGAGAGAGAGAGAGAGAGAGAGAGAGAGAGAGAGAGAGAGAGAGAGAGAGAGAGAGAGAATCTTTGTGTCTGTGGAATATATGGTATAGTACATGTATGTAGTTATGTCTGTTTACATGTCTGTATATAAATGCGTAAGTACATAGACCTAGTATAACTTAGCAAATTTGATAAAGATTGATCAACGCAATCAGGTGCACCTTCTATCTAAAAAAAAAAAAAATAGTCAACTCTATTTCTAAGAAAGTAGAGGAAGTGGCAGAAGATTAGGCTGAGCGCCCCCGGCAGAGGTTCTTGTAATGAGTCACCTTCTTTATTTGCATAAGACAGAAGGTAATTGGTGCCTGTTCTCTAGGCTACCCCCCTCACGTCTTCCCCATCCTGTTACCCTCCCCCCTTTCCCCTCCCACTTCCTCTCTCCCCGTTTGTACGCTCCTTCCCCTCCCCCTCCCTCTCTCCCCCCTTGACACCACCTCCCCCTTACTCCACCTCCCCCTTACTCCACCTCCCCTCCTTACTCCACCTCCCCCCCTTACTCCACCTCCCCCCACCCCCCCTTCCAGGAGTGTGAAAGTAAGACATCGCGAGTGTATGTATTGCCCGTCTAAGAGGTTTACGAGAGTGTTATAGCCGCTTCCAAGCTATCTAGTACGTTTTGACCCGAGTCTGTCTCCCCTGAGATGGATTGCGGGCAGAACGGGTTGAGTGTGTGTGTGTGTGTGTGTGTGTGTGTGTGTGTGTGTGTGTGTGTGTGTGTGTGTGTGTGTGTGTGTGTGTGTGTGTGTGTATCTGTATCTGTGTGTGTTTTACATGTGTATGCCACGCGTCATCCCGACAGGTTCCCCCGCCGTTGGGTGAAGTAGTAAATTACAGGTGGCGCGGGTCGGAAGGCCAAAGGGATGGGGGGGGGGCAGGGGGACACTCAACAGGTGACCCGGGGGTTGTGGGTGGCTGGGGAAGGGGGAGGAGAAGGGGAGGGGATTATGAGATGTGCTGACAGCGGTTGCGTGTTAGGAATGAGGAGGAATGAGGGGGAGGGGGAGAACGGCATAATGGTTAAAACGTAAAAAAATAGAGAGGAGAGAGAGAAAGATATATATATATATATATATATATATATATATATATATATATATATATATATATATATATATATACAGAGAGAGAGAGAGAGAGAGAGAGAGAGAGAGAGAGAGAGAGAGAGAGAGAGAGAGAGAGAGAGAGAGAGAGAGAGAGAGAGAGAGAGAGAGAAATGGGTCTAGGAGAGAGAGAGAGAGAGAGAAGAGAAAAGAGAAGAGAAGAGAGAGAGATTACCTCAAATCATGCTCGTCTGCACCTCTCTTAGCACTTGATGAAAAATTTGTTTTTGTTTCGATTTGTTTTTATTCAATTAACCTACTTCAAGAAGGATCAGAGGTAACATTTTTCAGTATGCTTTTTCATTGAAAGTAACGACTGTCGCATTTTTCATTATCCATTTTCTTTTACGTATTGTCAACTTGAGTATATCATTATTTTTTTACATTTTCTTTCTGCATTTACGACTTTCGTTAGCATTTTATTGCCGGATTTGGATTTTTTTCTCTCTCTCTCTTCCTTAACTAGCATTTGCTTATTCCTAATTACACTTTCTTGGCCAGATGGCTCGGATTTTTTTTACACAACCATGAAGTTGTCGCGAAGTGTCATTAGAAAGTAATAACATTTTTTTAGATTAATAACACGGGGAGAATCGTTCCAGCTGACACCATGACAGGCGCTTCTCTGGCGGGAATTTAATCGTGTTTCGGAAACTAATGGTGTCCGTCAGCGATAGGTTTTCTGGGTTTACTGTATTTCTCGTTTACTTTTTAAAAAAAATTTTTTTTGATTTTCGTCTGTTTTGTTGTAGTGTTTCTGTCTGTTGTGTATTTATTTCCTTCTTTTCTCGATTTTTTTTTTTTCTCCTTCAGTATCGCTTTGGCTGGCATGTCGGATTTCGATATCGAGTCCCTACTTCCTTTTTTTCAGCCTTCCTTCCTCTCCCCCCCCACCATCCTCCCTCTCCCATACCCACTCTGCCTCTCTCCCTTTCTTTCCTTCCCTTCCCTCCCTACCTTCCTTCCATCCTCCCTCCCTCCCTCCCTCCCTCCCTCCCTCCCTCCCTCCCTCCCTCCCTCCCTCCCTCCCTCCCCCCTTACTCTACCCCATCATCCTTCCCTCCTTCCCTTTCCTTCCTCCCTCCCTCCCTTCCTTCCTCCCTTATTTCCTCTCCTCCACCATCCTCCCTCCCTCCCTGCCCCCTTGCCCTTCCGCCCGACGCGCCAACAGCTGTTCGGGCTTGTTCGGGTAGCACAGCCGCCGGCTTTCCAGGAGACACAAGTGAAATCCTTCGGCGTCAACAGGCTGGCCGGACCTTGGAGCCGCCACTTTCAGCGCAAGCGGAGCGTGGAAAGGAGGCTGTGAAGCCCTGAGGAGGGTGTCTGTTGGTTACTCCTCTCCATGCCTTTGGAGGATACCCTTGTGGGAGAGGGCTTTCCTGCCTTAATTCTTTTCCCGTTCTTTCTGTTTCTTTTCTTTCCCCTCTTCTCGTTTTTCTTATTTTTCCTCTTCTCTCGTTTTCTTTTTCTTTTCTTTCCTCTTCTCTTTTCCTTTCGTCTCCTCTTCTCTTTTCATCTCTTTTCCTTTCCTCTCCCCTCCCCCCTCCTCCTCCCCTCGCCTCCCCTCTACCATCCCCACCCTGCTCCCTTCCCGTCCCTCCCCTCCCCATCTCTCCTGGACTCTTAGTTCGTAGGCATCGAGGGAAGGAGTGTGGAGGATATTGTCGGCTCACGGACCGTCTCGCTGTTCTCGGTAGCTCGCAGCGCGAGGGGGAAGGGGGAAGGAGGAGCGAGGGTACGAGGCCGAGGCGCCTACTACCCACTCCGCTCGGCCGTCAAAGTCGACCGGGTCTCGGCCCCGCCCCTCGGCCACGCCTTCCTGCAGCCTCCACCATCACTCACGCTTCGGAAACCCTCCCCCCCCTTCTCCCCCTCCCCAACCCCCCTCCCCCGACACTCAGGTACTCTCACCGGCGGCGCGTTATTTCGTAACACCTGTTCCCTTGTGACCTATTATAGATGATGTTTATTGGGCATTTAGGTTTGGTAACGGCTGTGACGGGTAGTGAATATGATGGCTGTGGTGACGTATGTTAAGAAACAGATAATCTGTTATAGAGGATTTCTTTTATTGTTGAAGAGAGATGAGTAAATAATCTGTATCATGTAAGGATGATTCATGAAACGGTTGAAATGATAAACGAATGAAGCGTAATTCGCGAAAGACAAGATGAAGAAAATGAATTTAAGAGTAGCAAGAGCTTCACGCATACTCCTCCCCCCCTCCCCCCCGCCCCACCTTTCACCCACCCCGTGCCCCATCCTGCTCCTGACAATGATGAAGTGGTGCCCATATGCCCACATCATTGGCGAGAAAATGAGCCTCAGGTTTTTACCGGCTTTTGCGATCTGGGATGCTGCGAGGTGGGTATGGAGGGAGAGGGAGGAGGGGGGTCCTCCCTCTCCCTTCTTACACCTTTCCCCGTTTCCTACCCCCTCCCCCAATCTTCCAACTCCTCTCCCTCTTCTTTTCCTACTCCTCTCTCCTTAGCCTTCCCTTTGCCCTTCTCCCCTTCCCTTTTTCTCTTCTCCCACCACCCCTCCTCCTCCTCCTCTCCCCTTGGCCCTCCTCCTCCTCCTCTCCCCTTGGCCCTCCTCCTCTTCCTCCTCCTCTCCCTTACCCCCTCCTTCTCCTCTCCCTCCCGCCTCCCTCCTCGTCCTCCCTCCCAAGCTTTCCCTCGCAAGCCTTGGTATTTTAAGAAAGAGGAAATTACTTTATTTTTGGCTGTGCATATGTGATATTAGTATTTCCGTGACCAGGGAGTCTCGTGATAACTGTGTACGAATTTCAGCTAATAGGTTGATTAGCTTATGGATGGATATCTGGGGGTTCAGTGTGCATTTATAGCCAGAAAGTACACACGCATGCTGTCTTTTCAGGCTTAGGCAGAGCGCATATTAATATCAATTTATATATCCCTTTCTTTACTACTGAAGACAAGGAGCGAGGGCTTGGGTTGCCATGCCATGCGGGGTATATAGAATATGCGTGTGTTTGTCAGGAGTGGAGCGTCGGCCATGTGTTTACGAAAGTGCACGCTATAATAATCCAGTGCCACAACGTGTGTTTATATCTCGCAAATAAACCCTCCTTAACCCCCTCCTCACACTCCCTTTATCCCCCTCTCCCCCTCCCCCTTCCTCCTCCTCTTCCACCTCGCTCCTCCTCTCGCTCTCCTCTCTGCCCATCTTACTCTCGCTCTCCTCTCGATCCTCTCGCTCTCTCTCGCTTTTCTCCTTTCCCCCTCTCCCTCTCTCTCTTTCTCTCTTCCCTTGTTCCTCTCCTTTTACAATTCCTCTTTTTCTCTCTCTCTCTCTCTCTCTCTCTCTCTCTCTCTCTCTCTCTCTCTCCTCCTCCCTCCCTCCCTCCCTCCTTTTCCCATCATCCTCTCCCTATCCTCCCCTATCCCCTCCCTTTTCTCTCACGCTGTCTCTCATACTCTTCCCTTCCCTTCCCCTTCCTTACTTACCCCTTTCTTTTTCCTCCTCTCCCCCTTCCCCTCCCTTCCCTTTCTCCTTCCTCTTTCTTTTTCCCTCCTCTTCCCCTTCCCCTCCCTTCCCTTTCTCCTTCCTCTCTTTTTTCCCCCCCCTTCCCCCACCCCACCGCTTCGACGTGGCCCGATCCCCCTTGTGTGTGTTAGCGAGCGGAGCGTGGCGTGCGGCTTGGTGGCGTCGTGTTAATGATTGTGATAGAGAGGAGGGGGGGGAGGGGAGAGTTTGAACCTGGTTTGGGTCATGATAGTAGAGCGCGGGTTCCCCTTGCGTGATCGGGATGAGTTCTTCCCGTGATTATGAGGCTGAGACTACTCCTTCCTCTGCCATCCTTTGCCCCCCCCTCTCTCTCTCTACCTCCTCTCTCCTTCGTCCCCTCATTTTCTCCTTCTTCTTCTTCTTCTTCTTCTTCTTCTTCTTCTTTTCTTTTTTTTTCTTTTATATTGTTTCTTTTTGTTTTCTTCTTCTTCTTCTTCTTCTGTCTCTTTACTTGCCCCTCTTTGCCTCCTCCTTGCTACATTCTCCCAAAGTCTAGGGTTGGAGGTTCTCTCTCTTTTTCCTTCTCCCTTTCCTCTATCCCTCCCTCTCTTCCCTCCCTTTTCCTTCCCATTTTCCTTCCTCCTTCCCTCTCTCTCCCTCTCTTCCTCTTCCTCTTCCTCTTTCTCTTTCTCTTCCTCTTTCTCTTCCTCTTTCTCTTCCATCTCCCTCCCTCTCCTTCTCCGTCTTCCTCCCTCTTCCTCCCTCCCTCTTCTTCCCACCGTCGGTTCCCCAATGCGCTAATGCAGTCGAGGACAGTGATAGGGGGTATTGTTGCCGGGTAATTGAGTTTAATTACCCAAGAGCGGGAGAAGATCCAAATTTAAACAACTAGTTCCCCTCCCCCCTCGTTCTCGTATTCCTTCTTCTCCTTCTCCTCCTCTATCCTCATCCTCATCCTCATCCTCATCCTCCTCTTCCACCTCCTCATCCTCCCTTTCCACCTCCTCATCCTCCTCTTCCACCTCCTGTTCGCTTTCTTCCGCTTTCTTCTGCTCCATCCTCCTCCGTCTTCTCTGTCAAGAAGTCTAAATCTCCTCCTTCCTCCCTTCCCCCCACCCCTCCCACCCTTTCTCTCTCCACTCCTCCCTCCCATCTCCTCCCCCCCTTCTTCCCATTCTTTTCCTACCATATCTCTTCCTCTCTAATTCCTCCCTCTTCCCCTCCCCTCCCCTCCCCCCTTCCCTTTCCCCATTTATTTCTGTCTTTCTCAAGCCAGACGGAAAGTGATGCGGGAATACAGTTAGACAAATGCGTATGATAGAGACTAATTTTATTTTATGAATGCTTTATATATTTATTTTTTTATTTTTTATTTATAATTTATTTATTTATTTATTTTGTATTGAATTTCTTTTTAAGGGGAAACTCCGAATTAGAATATATGAACGACTGTCTTTCCCCATTGATTTTTGTTCTCATCTCCCTGTTTTTTCTTTGTTTTCTTTCGTACATCTCCATTCTTTTTATGTCCACTTCTTTCTAACATCTGCTTTCTATCCTCCCTTCCTTTTCCAGTATCCCTAAACAGGTGCAGCGCCTTTTCTAGCTCGTTATCCAGCTTCCCACAGAACCCTTTCCTGCTGTAGGGTTATGTCCAGGTCAGGAAAGGATATACCATATGGTTAGTAATTATATCCTCTCATCTCCTGCACATCCTCCTTTTCTGCCTTTTTTTCGGTCTCTCGCGTTATTGTATTTTCTTCCTCCTCGCCCCTTTGATGCTTTCGTCTGGCCGAAAATGAGGATGAATGTGCGACAGGCTTCCCTTAAAATACAGGTCTGGATACATACATAAAACCCCACTCTGGAGTTTCTCTTGAGGGATGGGCGAGGTGCGTGAGGAGGCCCAAAGGGGCATTATTTCCGTCTTTGGGAATTTTTTGAATTTGTTCTGGATATTTGGGGACTTTTTTGAGTTTTGGACGCCTGGAAGTGAGTTCTGCCGATGGGAATATTCCGCCTGTGCTTGCGTGGCCTTGCTTGTTGCTTTGACAAAGTCGCCCGATCGGTGAACTCTCCAAGACGAGGTACATGTTTTCCTGACGACCGTGTTAGTCTCTTCCACGGCACCATTTTCGTTTTTGTTTCTAAAAGAAATTTTGTGAAAGGGCTCTTGGTTCTAAGGGCTCCCAGCGCTTTCACGGACGAACCGAACCGCTGCTCCTTAATTCCTACGAGAGAGAAGCTCAGGTTCAAGCAGGGAGGATGCTTTCGCGGGTCATGATCATCATTGCTTGTGCGACTCCATTGAAACGCGTGAATGTCTGCGGGGGAAAAAGGCAGAAGCCAGCCGCCCGTGCCAGACTGCAGCCGTAACTCCCGCCCTCGCGTTCCTCCGCCTGTGTTGTGGCGCTGCAGGAGACGGGCGAAAATTAAGCCTTAATGATCGCAATTATCGTCCATATTGCTGAATCATTTACTTAGCGTTTACCCTTCCCGGTGTCTCTGCAGGAGGCTGGGGGTATTTAGACCGAATAATTGACGGTCAGAGGGGGATTTAGTGAGATTTTTTATCACCCTGGTTGTGATTTTTATTGGGGTGCCGTGTGTGATCTTGAGAGTTGGTATTTGGTGGTTACGGTGTAGGGTAGACAGTCAGTCAGTCATTGTACATGTGTGTGTGTGTGTGTGTGTGTGTGTGTGTGTGTGTGTGTGTGTGTGTGTGTGTGTGTGTGTGTGTGTGTGTGTGTTCGTTCGTTCGTTCAGTGCCTGTGCTCCAGACAGCCAGCGAGGCAACGTGTTATTTTCGGGGTGTCCCCTTCACTCTGCTCCCCAAAACCCACCGGGCTTTTGTTGATACAGAACCTAATATTAGTTTTTAGGAGTGTTATTATGTAACCCTTTTGCCCTTTTTTCCTCTCCTTATTTTCCGCCATTTGGCCATCTTGGAGGAGATATAAAACGACAATCTTCCGTGTGTGGTTTGGAAGTGAGGCCTCACCTGCGGCTTGATTAAGCTGGGAACGAAACTCCGAGGCTTGCGAGAATAGACCTATGGCGGAGGGG
>NC_051401.1:42302832-42315332 GCF_015228065.2 Penaeus monodon | reverse complement strand
AGAGGCCTATTAGCATTTCGAAAATTGCTGGACATTGTCGAGGGTAGGAGGGTCGGGTGAAGGGGGAGGGGAAGAGGAAGAGGAAGAGGGAGAGGGAGAGGGAGAGGGAGGAGGAAGGAGGAAGGAGGAGGAGGGAGGAGGAGGAGGGAGGAGGAAGGAGGGAGGAGAAGAAGAAGAAGAAGAAGAAGAAGAAGAAGAAGAAGAAGAAGAAAAAGGAAATGGAGAGAACGGGAGGAGGAAGGAGAGATGAAAGGAAGAGAACGGGAGAAAAATGGAAGGGAGGTGGGTAGGTGGGGGGGGGGATTAGAGGGTAGGGAAGGTAAGGGTGTACATTCAAGGTAAGAAGGTAAATGAAGATAAGGGAGAGAACAGGGTAGGGGAAGGGAGGAGAGAGGGACCGGGAAGTGGTAGATAAAGGGAAGAAAGGGAAAAAGATAAGGAAGTGGAGATATACGGGATAGGAAGTGAAGATAAGAGGATAGAGAAAAGGATAGAGAAATGAAGGAAGGAGGAGGATAGAGCAATAAGGAGGAGGAAGGATAACAAATGTAGGAAGAAGGAATATAGAAAAATGAAGGAAGAAGGAACATAGGAAAAATGAAGAAAGAAGGAATATAGAAAAAAATAAAGAAGGAATATAAAAAATTAAGAAAGAGGGAATATAGAAAAAAATGAAGGAAGAAGGAATATAGAAAAAAAAAATGAAGGAAGGAAGGAGGAGAGAGAAATGCAGAAAAAAAGTAAATGGGGGATACACAATAGAACATAACAAGAAAGACCGACTCCCAAAAACTATTCCCAAAAAACGAAATACCGATTTTTTCTTTCCCTTCATGCATTCTCCATGTATCTTTGTCGAGATATTCAGCGAGATTGTCGATAGGATAAACTTTTTTTTTCTCTCTCCTCCTCCTCGCCGACTTCTTTCGCCTCACGTTAGGACGCCTCCGAAGACAATCCCAGGCCCGCGACAAAGGCCTCCCGAGAGAATGGGGCACTCTCCTCCCCCTCCTCTCTCCTCCCTCCTCCCTCCTTCTCCCTTTAACTCCCTCTTTCTCCTCCCTTCTCCCTTCTTTCTCCTTTCTCCTCCCTTTTTTCCCCTTTCTCCGTCCTCCTTTTTTCCTTTCTTCTCCCTCTTTCTCCTCCCTCCTTTCTCCTTCCTCTTTTTCCTTTCTCCCTTTTTTCTCCTTTCTCCTCTTTTCGTCTTCCTCCTTTCTCCTCCCTCCGTCTCCCGCTCTTTCTTCATTTTTTTCTACCTCTCCACTACCACCCCCACTGCCACCAATTCCTCCTCCTCCTTAACCTCCTCTCCTCCTCCTCATTCTCCTCCTCCTCCTCCTCCACCTCCTCTCCTTTTCTCCTCCCACTCTCCTCTCCTCTTCTCCTCTCCCTCTCCACCCCCATCCCCCACCCCACCCCCACCCCACAGCCCGCAAGAGAAAAGCAAAGGAAAAAAAAATTGAAATGCGCGCGTATACTTTGAATCGGAAAAGAATATCGTTATACTGTTGACGAGAGGGAGATGCATCGGACGGGAAGATCAAAGTCGCCTGGTCAAGGATAATGAAACAGGTACGAAAATCATTGGTGACGTCTTCCGATATCTCTCTCCTCTCCCTCCCTCCCCCTTCCTTCCCATCTCTTCCTCCCTTCTTCCTCCCTCCCTCCGTCCCCCCCCCCCTTGGACTACCTTTTCCGCACTCCCCCTCCTCCTCTTCCTCCTCTTCCTCCCCTCTTCCTCCCCTCTTCCTCCCTCCGTCCCCCCCCCTGGACTCCCTTTTCCGTACTCCCCCTCCTCCTCCTTCTCTTCCTCCTTCCCTATCGGGTGTGATTGGGGGAAGTAATGCTTCTTCTTTTCCTCCTCCTCCTCCTCCTCCTCCTCTCCCTCCTTCCTCCTCCTTCCCCATTAGGTGTGACTGAGGGAAACAATGCTTCTTGCTATCCTTTCCTTTCCTCCTCTCCTCCTCCTCCCCCCTTCCCTCCCCCTCCTCATCCTCCTCATCATTCTCCTTCCCCTCTCCTCCTCCTCCTCCTCCTCCTCCTTTTCTTCCTCCCCTCCCCCTCCCCCCCCCACCCCTTCCCCCACTATTCCATATATTCTTCCTCTCCCTTTTCCTCCACCTCCTCTCTCTCTCTTCTCCCCCCCCCCCGTCCCCTCCAAGAGCTTGCGTGTCCCGTAGGCCTATCTTCTCAGCCGAGCCTCCGGAGATGATAGGTTCCGAATCCATCCGCGTTTATGACAACAAGGTCTTTTGATATCTGCTTAGGCCTAAGAGCAGAGACAAATTGCGTAATGAGGTAACGATTGGGGGGGGGAGGGGGCGAGGGGGGAGATCTACCGTGCGGCCTAATCATCGCACAATCTTTTCGCTAACTGCCGATTATGATTAGAGTGGTAGATAAGGCGTGATTGTGTGAGAGAGAGAGAGAGAGGAGAGAGAGAGAGAGAGAGAGAGAGAGAGAGAGAGAGAGAGAGAGAGAGAGGCAAATAGTGAGATATTTGGGATGAAGGTGGAAGGGAGAGGAAAAAATATTAGTTGGATAGATGCAGGATAGGGACTTGTTTTTTAAGGGAATATTCGTGTATCTCTCTCTTCCCTCTATTTTGTTTGCACTCTCCCTCCCTCCCTCCTCCCTCCTCCTTCCTTCTCTCCCTCCCTCCCTCCCTCCCTCCCTCCTTCTCTCTCTCTCTCTCTCTCTCTCTCTCTCTCTCTCTCTCTCTCTCTCTCTCTCTCTCTCTCTCTCTCTCTCTCTCTCTCTCTCTCTCTCTCTCTTCTTTCCCTCCCTTCCTCTCTCCCTCCCTCCCCCCTCCCCCCTCCCCCCCCTCTCTCTCTCTCTCATCCAGGCTAGTCCAGACTGATGCAGATCGGACCTGATCGAGATTTAGGGAAGGGCCTGCAGTTTACCCTATTTTTCGATATGGGGCGCAAGAGGCTTTGGGGCGTGAATATGATAACAAATTGGGCTGTGATATAAAAAGAGACATGGCGGCCGGCTTAGGAAGAGGAGCAAGAGGGAGGAGGGAGTGAGAGAGAGGAGGAGGAAAAGGAATAAGAAAAAGCAAGAGAAAAGATTGCATGAGAGGGAAGTAAGAGAGAAGGGGAGTATTGTAAAAGAGAGAAAGAGTGAGTGAGTGAGAGTGGAAGAGAGAAATAGAGATAGAAATATAAATATAAATAAAGAGAGAGAGAGAGAGAGAGACAGGAGATAGAGATAGAAATAGAAATAAAGAGAGAGAGAGTGTGTGTGTGGGGGTGAAAGTGAGAGTGAGTTAGTGTTAGTCTTGAGACTAACAAGAAATGACAAAACGAAGTAGATGTGATTTCGTCCCGTTTTCTCTCGCAAGGAAAGGCAAAGAAAACGAGAGAAAGAAAAAACGGAAAATGGGAAACCGGACACAAAGAAAGATTCAAAAGACTCTTAAACAACGTATCCAATTCCAGAACTTTTCTCACTCACGGCGTTTCCACTTCGAGATCCCTTTTTACATCTTCGATTTTATTTTTGCTTTTTTCGTTCTTAAAACATGAAACTCGCTTGTAAAGTTTGTAAAGCGAATTTCCCGGAGATGTGTCATGATGTCCTTAGTTTTTGACACTTTACGATTTTTTTTTTTTTTTTTCCCAATCTGTGATGTGTTGTTTCGTATACTTTTAAAAAGACATTTTAAGAATGTTTGCAGAGGGAAGTTGGGTTAAAATGTTTTAAATATATATATAAATTGGGAAGTTGAAGGTTTTCGCATAGTGAGAGAGATAAGATATTGGTTTATGAAACATGTTTTATAGATTTTTCTTTTCAATATATTATTCTCTTTTGGGTAGATTGAGTTCCTTTCCATAAATATTATTCTCATAGTATTCGAATCATGCCTTTTAAACCGATAGTATTGATATGTTTTTGAGAGAGAAAGAAAAGGAAAAGAAAAGAGAAAAAGAAAGAAAGGAAGAAAAATAAGAAATAAAGAAAAGAAAAGAAAGAGAAAGAGGCAAGGAAAAAAGTGAGAAAGAAATAGGAAGGAGAAAGAAAGAAAAAGAAAGGGAAAGAAAGAAGAACGAACGAACGGACGAGAAAGAGAGGGGGAAAGAGAGAAGGAAAAGGCCCTTCGCAGCCGGGAACCTCGATGTGGTGTCCCATAAACTGTTCAGGGACAAGATTTCGCCATCAGTCTGTTGGGAGGCTCTCCTGTTCCCCCGTTTCTCTGTTGCCGGGACACTGTTGCCACACCCGCGTATTTCGGGCCGGAGGGAGGCCGGGGGGGTGGGGGGAGGGGGTGGCTTTTGCAATGGTAACGGTTGGAAGCTCTGCGGTTGGGATCGGTTGGGTTTCGCCATTTTTTTCTATTTCTTTCTCTGTTTCTCTTTTTTTTCTTTCTTTGTTCTCTCTCTCTCTCTCTCTCTCTCTCTCTCTTCTCTCTCTCTCTCTTCTCTCTCTCTCTCTCTCTCTCTCTCTCTCTCTCTCTCTCTCTCTCTCTCTCTTCTCTTTCTTCTTTTTCTTTTTCTTCTTCTTTTTCTTTTTCTTTCTGTGCATGTTTGTGTCCCGTGTATTTCTATTTTTCATTCTTCCTCTTCTCTCTTCTCTCTTCTCTCTTCTCATTCGACAGATTTCGATATGTTGGTATTGATGAGACAACCAGCTAGCTTCGACAGTTAGGCCTAGGCTGTGAATTATTTTTGATGCTTGATGCTTCCTTCCGTAGGCCTCCCTACCTTGACTGACGGATCGGAGTTTTCGCTCGTGTCAGCAGGAGCTCGTGGGGGGGGGGGGTTAAGGGGTAAGGGGTAGGGATAAGGGAGAAAGAAGCTGCCTTACCTCCCCCCCGCCCTAACCCCCTTGCCTTCCCTTCCCCCCCTTCGCCTCCTCTCCTCCCCTCTCTTCGCGTTACACGGTTCGGGAACCCCGTAACGCGGACATACCACGGGTTGGAGAGCCAGGCGGGTTCACTGAGGTTGGGGGGGGTGCTGTAGGGGTGGGGGTGGGGTGGGGGCAGAGTTTTGGGTTGTGTGGTATGAGGTAGTAGAGGCGTGAGGGGGAGGGGGTGGTATTGTTTTCATTTTTTTGTTGTTTTCTTCTTTCTCTTTTTCTTTTTCTTTTTTTCTTTTCTTTTTTCTTCCTCGATCTCCTCAAAAATCTTCAGATACTCTTCTTGTGTTTATTTATTTATTCTTTCTTTATTTCTTTCTTTTTTTTCCTCCTCCTCCTCCTCCTCTTCCTTCTCCTGTTCCTTCTCCTCCTCCTTTTGGTCTTTCTCTTCCTCCTCCTCTTCCTTCTCCTCCTTTTGCTCTTCCACCTTCTCCTCCTCCTCCTCTTCCACCTTCTCTCTCCTCCTCCTCTTCTGTATCCTAATTCTTTCAGACTGTATATCTTGAATCATATTTTTATAATTTACTCTTCCACTCCTTGTACACTAAATTTCCTGTTTGCCCCTCAGGTTATTCACTGTATATATAAGTTTTATTTAATTTATCTAGTAAACATGTTATATTATTTTATGGCTTGTTTTTATCACTTATTTATTTCTAGTTTTCTTTATTCACCTGTTTGTTTTTTGGGGAGCTAATCTATTTACGAATTTGTTTGTTTTTCAAGCGTCTGCATTTGCGCCTGACAAATGGCATAGTCATACCTGTGTCAAAGTATCATTTTTCCCTTCACTTCGCCACGCTTAATCAGGTATTCATTTCACACTCAAATTACTTTCTTCTCAACCTGTCACGTTTTTCATCGTTTCCCATTAAAAGGGAGACAACCAGCATAAGAAATGGCGGATGGGAGGGAGAGAGGGAGAATAGGAAAGCTTCGAGGGAAAAAAGGGAGAGAGGGGAAATAGCAAGATGGGAGAGGGAGAGGGAGAGGCAGAAAAAGAGAGAGGCAGGGAGGGAGAGAGAAAGACAGACAGACAGAGACAGACAGACAGACAGACAGACAGATAGACAGACAGACAAACAGACAGACAAACACAGACACAGACAGAGGAAAAAGGAAAAGATGTTAAAGATCAACGGGTGAAAATAGCCCCCCCCCCTCCCCCCCCAGAAAAGGGTCTAAGAGAGAAAAAAAAAGGGAAAAGAAAAACGCAAAACACATACGCGGGTGCCAAATCGTCGACATAGTTTCCCGCCATTTCCGAACGGCTCCCGCCTCTTCGGCCGAGGCTCACATAGATTACGGGACGCGTTTAATGACAGTTGTGAATAAAACATTGATCTATGGTGATCTGGTTGGCATGTTGGCTATGCGCGGATTTTCCCTCCTCCCTTGTTTCTCTTTTGGGGCTGGGCGCGATGAGAAATTAGTGTGCGCGGAGAAAATTGATTTGTCGTCACTCGCGCCTCTGTCTGTCTTGTCTTGTCTCGTTATTTCTCTCTGTTTGTCTGTCTTGTCTTGTCTCGTTTTTTTTTTTTTTTTTTTTTTTTTTTTTTCTCTTTTTTTCTTCTCTCTTTTTTTCCTCCATCTCTCTCTCTCTCTCTCTCTCTCTCTCCTCTCCTTCCTTCTCTCTCTCTCTCTTCTCCTCTCTCTCTCTCTCCTCTCTCTTCCTCTCTCTCTCTCTCTTCTTCTCTCTCTCTTTTCTCTCTCTCTTCTCTCTCTCTCTCTCGTCTCCTCTCTCTCTCTCCTCTCTCTCTCTCCCCCCTCCCTCCCCTCTCTCTTCTTCTTCTTCTTCTTCTTCTTCTTCTTCCCTCCTTATATATTTGACGAATTCCAAGTAGTGTTTTCTACATTTTTTCTAATGCACGCGCATTATATTTGCTGGATATTTATTTTAACGAGACGGCAGCAAAGGCGATGAGTGCATGCCTGTAAGAGCGTTCGTTGATACGTGCGTGTTTGTGCGTGCGTGCGTGTGTGCCTGCGTTTGTGCTTGCTCGGAGGCCGATCCCGGGAGTCGTGTGCGTGCGTTGGGTTTTATGTCCTGGCGGGCCACAACAGGGGCCCTCTGTATGCGGCACCCGAGCCAAAAACACAAACAGGAAACAGGGAAAATAAGGCACTCTCTCATCCCCCCCCCCCTCGCCCTCTCCCGCATCACCATTTCTCCTCTCCTCCTCTTCTCTTCCCCAACTAGTTCTTTCATTTCGCCTCATTCTATCTCCCCAACCACCTCTCCCCTTTGTCCCCCAACCACCTCTGCCCCCTCCTCCTTCATCTCCCCACCCCCTCTCTTCTCAACCACCTCTCCCCTCCCCCCCTCCTCCCCTCCATCTCTCGTCCCCGCCCCCACAAGAACACGGAACGTCACAAATCATAGGCAGGAAAGGGGAGAAGGAAGGGGGGGTCTGGTAGGTATAAGGGGGGGGGGGTTAATGGGAGATGGGGGGGGTGTCGTTCCTCCCCCGCACTCGAAATTCTACAGGTTAGATGGTCTGTGACGTCATGGATGGTCGTCTTGAGCTTTTCTGAAGTTCGTGGGGAAGGTGGAATGAACGGGGGAGGGGGGGGAGAGGGGTAGAAGAGAGAGAAAACAGGAAGAAGTAATAGGAGAGAGAAGAAAGTAGAGTGAAGGATAGGGTGGATAAGAGAGGGGAGTGAGAGAAGAGGAGAAACGGGAATGGAAGGTTAGAGGAGATAGAGGATAAGCTAAGAAAAGAGAAGGGATCGATAGAGAGAATTAGAGAAGAGAAGAGAGGAGAGAAAACGCAAGAGAACAAGTTCAGAATACGAAAGCAAAGGAGACAAAAAGACGAAAAAGGAAAAGAGATTATGCATGTAAAAGAGACAATGAACTTCATTACGCGATTAAATGCACGATGCAAAGTGTCGTTCACGCTTAATTTACAGCCATATTGTTGCAATGCAAACGAGGATGAAATTGGAGAACCCGATTATGATTGCGAAAGCCGTGATTATCATATTGTTCTAATTTGGAATAAATTACCGCTCTTGTTATTGTTGTTATATTTTGGAGTTGACGGCGAGTGGGGGGAAAATCCATTTGCTATTATAATTGTTATTATTTTAAATACTCGGTTAATGAAGTGTGCAAGTATCCCGGATGTAAGAGGAGAAGAAGCTTAATTAAAGCGAAATCATTAGTATTTTTTTTTTTTTTATTCCCTCGCTCTTCCTTTCCCCTCTTCTCTCGACCCCTCTTTTCTTGCGCCTTTTCTGTCGCGTTCTTCCTCTCTCTCTCCCCTCTTCCCTCTCCACTCGGTCTATTCTCCTCTGCACTTCATCTTCCCCGTTTTTTTTTTTTTTCCTTTACGTATTTTTCTCCTGCTTTCTCTCCCCACTTTCCTCTGTCTCCTTTCCTTTCTTCTCGGCTCTCCTCTCTTCTCTCTTCGCTTCCCATTTGTGTTTTCGTTTTTTTTCTCCTTTGCTACGCTTTTTCTCCAGTGCTCCTCCACTTCCTTCATTTCTCTCTCCCTTTCTATGCTTGTATCTTTCTTCCTATGCTTCTCCTCTTCCTTCATTTCTCTCTACCTTTCTATTCTACACTTTTTCTCCAATGCTCCTCTACTTCCTTCATTTCTCTCTCCCTTTCTTTGCTTCCACCTTTTTTTTTACCGTGCGTTTCTTCTCCCTTCTTTATCTCTTTTTCCTCACCATTTCTCTCGTCTTCGGCCCCCCCCCCCTCCCCCCCCTCCAAGCCAGGCCTATGTACACCATCTTGAGATCCGCTTTGGCATAGCGTAACCTCTTTCTTTCCTCTTTCTCCCTCTTTCTCCTTCTTCATAAACGGGAGGAAGTAAGGAAGGAAAGAGGGGAGGAGGAGGAGGGGTGGGGAGGGGAGGGAGAGGGGAAAACACATCATTAAGTCAGGAATTCCATCAGCCATGGTTTCTGATAATAGTACCATCAATTTTGACTCGCATGGCACAAATTAGTCAGTAAGAGTTATTGTTGGGGGTGAAGTCGTAACATTTCCGCTCTTATGACTCTTAGCCCTGCTCCCTGCCCTTCCCCTCTTGCTCTCTCTCTCTCTCTCTCTTTCTTTTTCCTCGGCCGACTTACGCCGTGTCGAGGGGACGCGGGAGGAGGAGGAGGAGGAAATGGAGGTGGAGGTGGAAGTGGAAGTGGAAGTGGAAGTGGAAGTGGAAGAAGAAAAGAGGAAGAGGAAGAAGAAGAAGAAGAAGAAGAAGAAGAAGAAGAAGAAGAAGAAGAAGAAGAAGAAGAAGAGGAAGAGGAAGAGGAAGAGGAAGAGGAAGAGGAAGAGGAAGAGGAAGAGGAGGAGGAGGAGAAAGGAGAAAGGAAAAAGGGGAGAAAGAAGGAAAGAGGAGGAGGAGGAGGAGGAGGAAGGGAGGGAGAGTGGTGAGGGGCGCGAGTTGCCGGTTTGTAAATAGAGGCAAGTAAGTTTTTGTATATATACTTCCTTAGACCTCTCTAACAATAGATTACTTAAGAATTCTTGAAATTATTTTGTTTCCCTCTATAATATTTTTTTCCCAGCCGAGATAAGGTTATTGCATTAAGGTTTTGTTGATGAAACGAATTATGACAAAGGTTATGAGGGCAAAGCACGTGCCCAGAGGGGAGTGGGAGGGGGGGTGTGGAGGGTGGAGGAGGAAGGGCAGGCGCACCTTTGGTGAACTTCCGTTTGTTCGTCTTCAAAACAAAGTTCAACTCCTTCCCTTGTGCATGAAGATTCTATGGGGAGGGGGGGGGGAAAGCTATCATAATATCTTGCTGTGATTGTTGTTTATATTTTGTTAATTTGTTTATTATGTATATTTTTCCTGGGAGAATTTTCCCCTGCGGATGCTTTCCTCAACACACTTTTTCAATTTGGGTCTGGTCCGTCTTCCCTCCCCCCCCTCCCCTCCTCTCCTCGCCCCTCCCCTCCATCTCCCCTCACTTTCCCCTCACACGACCTCTTTCAACCGGATGACTTAGCAACCATCTTGCTCAATTACTCCGTCTCACCCTCTTTCTCCAATTACTCCGTCTCACCCTCTTTCTCCTCCTTTTTTTTTCTCCTGTCCCCTCACTCTGACCTCCCACATGCACCGCCCACACGAGGTAGCTCCGGCAGCGCCCACCCCGCCCGCCCGCCCGCCCCTCCTGTCCGGAATGTTTATCGTTCGGATCCGGAAAATTGAAGTGTTGATATTTTTGGCATTCTCCCCCCCCCCCCCTTTTCGAGTTTCTTGTATTTTTTCTTTCGTTCTTTTTTCTTTTTGATTTTATTATTATTATTGTTATAATAATAATAATAATTATTATTATTATTATTATTATTCCTCTCTCTCTCTCTCTCTCTCTCTCTCTCTCTCTCTCTCTCTCTCTCTCTCTCTCTCTCTCTCTCTCTCTCTCTCTCTCTCTCTCTCTCTCTCTCTTCTCTCTCTCTCTCTCGCTCTTTTTCCCCTGCTCTCTTTTCAACCAAGCTTATCGGTAAACTAACCTTTCCACAAATCATATTTTCCCAGAAATTCTAAAGCGAGCTTGTCCCTTTCAACGAAAATAAAAGAAGGGAAGCATATTTGTCATCGTTATTATTATTGTTGTTGTTGTTGTTGTTTTACTATTATTATTATTATTATTATTATTATTGGTATTGTTGTTGTTATTATTATTATTATTATTTTTAATTATTATTTGTTATTATTTTTATTATTATTATTATTATTATTATTATTATTATTATTATTATTATTATTATTATTATATTTATCAGTGCCATTACTATATCATTTTTATCATCAGGATTATCAATTGATTAATCAACGACCCCAATCCAGCCCCCCCCCCCCTCCTCACCTTACTTCCACCCTACCCCCACCCTACCCCCACCCTACCCCCACCGGGTCCAAAGCTTCTCAAATTCAACTTGTATACACAGAGCGCACCGCCCTCATGTGTCCGCGATGTCGGCTAATAGAGAGAGAGCGTGGGTGCTGCGTCATCACGAGGAGGCTGCTGACATCACCGTCTCCAGCACAGCACTTTAGTAAACAGTAAACATTGGGGAACCTCATGGCAACAACATGGATGTTTGTTGATATCGTCTTATGCGGTCCTCGAGCGGTGAAGGGGGATAGAGGAGATGGGAGGAGGAGAATGGAAGGGGGATGGGAGGTGAGGATAAATGACGGGAAGGGAGGGAGGCGAGGATGATGGATGAAGACGCGGGGGGAGGGAGGAAAAAAGGTGAGGCAACGTCAGAGGAGAAGCGAGATCGAGGAAGGTAAATCGCAGAGTCCTCAACATGAAAACGAAATCCCAAGGAAGTGGAGATGAGAACAAACTAATTATATATATATATATATATATATATATATATATATATATATATATATATATATATATATATATATATATATATGGAATAAATGAAAAAAACACGTGACAAACATGAAAAGGAAGAGAATGGAAGAAAAAAAAAAGAAAGGAAGGATAAAGGAATATAAATCAAGGAAAAGGGAAGAGAAAGGAAGAAAAGAGGAAAATAAATTAAGGAAGAAGAATAAGAGCGGAAGGGGAAAAAACGGAAATTGGGAGTGACACGCGACAAGGCGGCCGTCAGAGGCGTCACGAGCCGGCCGAGCAGCGGGAGGCCTGGCTAAACCCGTGCCCGAGAGTCGCTGATTTGTCGGGCATATCCGGGAACATGTGTTTGGCATTTGGGGCATCCCCTCGGCAACCCCTCTCGGCCCTGCGCTCATCAGGGCCGGAGCTGCTGCTGCTGCTGCTTCTTCTGCTGGCCCTGCTGCTGCTCTGCTGCTGCTGGTGACTTCGTTTCTGCCTCGCGCTCCATTTTTACTCTGCTTTACTTTCTCCCGTCTGTCTCCTGCTTTCCTCGTTTTCCTTTGGTCTGTTTTTGTATTCACCGTTCTCTTTCTTTCTTTCTTTCTCTCTCTCTTCTCTTTTCTCTTTTCTCTCTCTTTTCACTTCCTTACCTCTTTCCATCTTCCATTATCCATGTCTTCTCGTCTATCTCTCTCTCTCTCCCACGTTTTCTCCTTCTCTTCCCTCCCACCCTCTTATTTTCTCCTTCCCTTCCCTCTCAACCCCCTATTTCTCACGTTTGCTCTTCCTATCTTCACTTTTATCCCCTCCTCTCCTCTTTTTATCTTCCACTCTTCTTTTTCTCCTCCACTCCTCTTTTTCTCCTCCTCTCCTCCACCTCTCTCCCTCTCTCCATGTGTAATCTGCCGTTGTGAGTTTTCGCTATAAACATTGTCCACGTCACCAGGACAAATAAACAAACGGTATTCGGTAACGTAAGTACACGCTTTGAGGGTATAGCGACACGGCCCAATCTACTACTTATCTGCCGCTTATGTGTGCTGAGCCAGATAGTGTGGCCACAAACACGTCATAACCTTAGCAACGCGTTACAGTGTTACCACATCGACCGCGCGAAATACCTGTGCGAACCAAGAGTGGGTTTTCGTGGAGGATTTTCCTTAAAGTCCTCATTATGTCTTTTTTGTGTTTTTTCTTTCTTTTTTTCCTTTTTTTCGCGAGTTTCCCCCCTATCTTGGTTTCTCCCTTTCGCTTTTTCTGGTTGTGTTTTTTTTTCTTAGTCTCCCCTTCGTAACTCAGAAGTAAGATAAAGGTGAAGG
>NC_051401.1:42287832-42297832 GCF_015228065.2 Penaeus monodon | reverse complement strand
TTGAAGAGAGAGAAAGAGACAGACAGACAGACAGACAGACAGAAAGAGACAGACAGACAGACAGACAGACACAAACAGACAGATACAGGCAGACAGACAGACAGGCACAGACAGACAGACACAGGCAGGCAGGCAGGCAGACAGAGGGGAAAGCAAAAAATAAATAAAGGAAGGAAGAGAAACAAAGAAAGAAAAATGAAAAAGAAAGAAAATGAAAGGAAGAAGAGACATGACATAAGGTATATAGAGAGCCGTGTCTGAGATGTAACGGGGAAGCCGGCTGGGTGGGTGGGTAGGGGGGGGACGGATTGAGATGAATGTACCTTCTGCGGGAGGCTGACTGACCCTCGTCCCTCTCCGCTTGGTCTTGGGGGCCTCTATCCCTCGCTTTCTTGCGCTTCGTCTTTCGCTTTCAGTGTGTGTGTGTGTGTGTGTGTGTGTGTGTGTGTGTGTGTGTGTGTGTATATGTGTGTGCGTGTGTGTGTGTGTGTGTGTGTGTGTTTCGTTTGTTCGTGTCTTAAAATCTGTTTGTCTTAGATATATTGTGTCGTGGGTAGCTTCTGTACATTTTCATAGCGTTTAAGTCTACGTACATGAATGAATGAATGGTTTCATGAGCGTATGAGCATAATTAGGGTTAGTGAGGTGAGGTGGGGGGAGGGAGTCGTCTCTCTGGCGTCACACTCACCTGGTCGTCGTGACACGCCTCATCAGTCGTAGCCCGCGCCCACCTGGCCGGCACGTGGGCGGGCTGCAAGGGAGAGGCGGGTGAGGTCAAATGAGGTCGCGGTGTTGGGTTATTTATTGATGGGGTTCGAAGGCAGGTGTAAAAATTAATCAACTCGTTTGTTTTAATTTAGGTGAGATTTGTTTTGTTTCTTTGTTCTAGTTTGTTACTTTGTTGTAAATTTATAAACTTGTTAATAACGTTAGAATTTGAGCAGCAGATGTGATTGGAAATACTGAGAATGGGGAATGCAAGCTATTAATAGGCCTAGGAACCCAACTGCGCCGAGGGCCTGATTATAGGCTTACGTGGACGGCATCCGGCTGGTCGTGCGCCGCGCCTGGCCCGGGCGGAAAGGTCGAACAGAAGGTGCCACGTGACACCGGACGGCCGTGACCCCTCGTATCGCATTCTGAGGGGTCAGGTGAGGTCATCGGCGTATCGTGAGTGGCGAGGCGTTGCGAGGGGAGAGAGAGAGAAAGTTTTGCACCTCAATTAAGACTTCTCGAGGTCAAGTATCGGGTTTTCCTGCCGGCTCTTGTTGATGGATGAAGTGTGTGTCTGTGTGTATATGTGCGTCTGTGCGTGTGCGTATGCGTATGCGTATGTATATCTGTATGTATATTTGTTTGTATGTACCGGCCTGTGTGTGCGTGTGTGTCTGGTGGCAGATAGGGGGGAATCTATGGTTCGCACGTTAATTTATGGATGCAGATTCCAGAATTAATTCAGTCAGGATGGAGGAGCCGATGCATCTGGGCCAGTGGGCCGAACGGGAGGGGAATGTTGATGTGTGTTTGCATGGTGATGTTGCAGTGGGAAGTATAGGGTGTCCAAGTTACGTAAGGGTAAAATTTCTTCATTTCTTTCTCTTAATTTCTCCTCTTCCTTTCTTTCAATCTGGCTGTGTATCTCTACCTCTCCCTCCTCTATGTACCGTAATTTCGTAAAGCGTGTTTACATTCATTCAGTTTTCCCCAATCCTGGAACTTCTCGTAATGGAGGTTCTCGCGGGGGAACGCACGTACCCTTAACCAATTTCAGGTACAGGTAAGGTACCGGGAGGTGTGCCCTCGCCCCCTTCCCCTACACCTCTACCGCTACCTTCACCTTACCCCTATCCCCTATCCCCTATCCCCTTTTTCCTCCCCTCCCCCTCTACCCCATGCACTGGCCACCACCTCGTTAGGTCCCCTTGATTTGTATTCATAGGGTCCCAGGCCGGCTCTCCTCCGCGTTGCTCCCTTAACCGAATATACTGAAGAGATTATAATGATGGCCGGATGGAGGGCTTGGCTCGGCTTGCTTTGGCTTGATTTATCTTGGCTCCGGCTTGCTTTAGCTTGGCTCGGCTTGCTTTGGCTTGCTTGTTTTGGGCCCAGGCTTGCTTTGGCTTGGCTTGGCATGTTTCCTTGCGCTGGCTGTGCTTTCCCTGCCCAGAGTGGAGGAGTTAGAGAAAAGGTCAGACAGACAGACGGAGAAAAAAAGTGCAGTCTTGCCGACAGACAGACAGACATAGAGGAGAAAAAAGTGCAGTCTTGCCGACAGACAGACAGACATGGAGGATAAAAAAAAGTGCAGTCTTGCCGACAGACAGACAGACATGGAGGATAAAAAAAAGTGCAGTCTTGCCGTGGTTAGGGGAAGCGCCGTTTAGATTCCTCTCGCTCGTCGGGGCAAGAGGGTAATCAGAGGCCGCGAATGGAGGATTCGCGGCGCTGTATGCACAGTGCGCCGACAATGGCCGATTGGGCGCGGTGGTTGCTGATGGTCAAGTTGCCTCGTAATCTTTATTGCGCTTTCCATTTTATACGCCGCTCGGGCCGCGCTGGCTCCCGGACCACGGCGCTTTTTTTCCCTCCTTTTTTAGGATGCCGCCGTAACCGAGATATTACAGGCTCGTCGGCGGCCATGGAACCGCGGGAATAAATTTCACGTAAGGATCAATAACCCGGAGGAAGCGATGCCCCGAGTGCTCGCGAGGGTCGAAAACCCCGAGCCAGACCCCGCGGCGAGGACCATGGCGCTCCGGAGCTGGCGAATGGTCGATGAATCATATTTGTAAATCAGCATCAAAACAATGGACGGGCGGCCGGCGTAACCCCCTCGCCTACCCCCGCCTGCCCGCCCGCCTGCTTGCTCTTCGTTTAAAGGGTCGTAAAAGCCCCAAGGAGTGCGTTATGCTACACGAGGATGAAGCACCGGGTTCGTAAAACCGGCATGAAGACCTTCCCTGGTTCGTCTCCCTTCCTCCCTCCCCCCCTCCTCTCCCTCAACAGAAAAAAAAATGAAAAAAGAAAAGAAAAAAAATGGGCGTGTGCGTGCGTAATTGGGAGGCTGCGATGCGAAGCTCGTGTGCCCAGCAGGACTATTGTGCCTTCGACCGTGCCTCCCGCCGCTTCCTTCGCCCTTCACCCTTTTCTTCACCCTGGCCCAGCACAAAAGGCACTTCCTCTCCGCCTCTTCACTCACGTCATCTCGTCTATCATTTCCTTCTAATCGTCCCATCTCTCTTGTCTCTCTTCTTCGTTCCATTTGCGGGTCATCTATGTTGGGAGCCGTGTCTTTGCATTTTGAATATTTACCTTTTTATTTTATTGCTTCTTCCAAAGACCACGTTTCCTATTTTCCCTGACATAGTCATCTTTGTCGTCATCATTGTTATCGCCATGGTCATTGTAAATGTCATTGTAATGGTCATCGTTAATCATCATTCATATTATCCTCATTATTATTATCGTCAATTTTATTGTAAAAATATATTTGATTACTTTATTATATGGTACTAAATATCAAAAGCCATTCTCTGATATCTTTTCCTTTTTTCTTTGCAGGTATGGACAGAGCAATGATGACCTACGTATATTGGCCAAGTTACACCAAAGGGCTAAGTAATAGCAAAACTTCTCTATCGAAACACTACATCTTTCTCGTTGGCCTTTCTTATTTCATTCACATCCTGCTTTTTGTTATTTCTGTCTTTTCATTTTTTTTATCCTGTTTTTGAGATTTTACGAAGATTGTCTCGTATAACAATTAAAAAGGAAGGTGAAGATGGGGTAGAGGGTTAAGAAGACGATGAAGAGGAGAGAAGAAGAAGAAGAAGAAGAAGAAGAAGAAGAAGAAGAAGAAGAAGAAGAAGAGAGGGAGAGGGAAAAAGGGAAGAGAAAGGAAAATGGAGAGGGAGAAGCAGAAGAAAATGGAGGAAGGAAGAAGTATGGAGACGACGAAGAAGAAGAATAGGAAGAGGGGGGAGGAAATGAAAAATGACGGAAGAAAGAGAAAGAGGAGGATGAAGAACGAGGTGAGGGGTAAGGAGAAGAAAGAGGTGAAGCAGATGAGGGGAGGGTGAGATAAGGAGGAGGAGGAGGTGGTGTTCTCCAGTACTCGTGTTCACCGCACGCCATTGTTAGCCAAGAACCCTCTACCAGCCTGCCCTTCTGCACTAGGTTCTCGCTCGCTCTCCCCGCCGCTGCGCCGTGCCTTCTAATTTTTCACTTGCTTTCGTTTATTTTGTTTACTTTTGTGTTTCGTGTGGCTTTTTTTTCATGGTTTATTGTTGTGGTGGTTGTGTAGCTTGGAAGTATAGTGTGAATTGAAATTGTGGTACTGTCTCTCTCTCTCTCTCTCTCTCTCTCTCTCTCTCTCTCTCTCTCTCTCTCTCTCTCTCTCTCTCTCTCTCTCTCTCTCTCTCTCTCTCTCTCTCTCTCTCTCCCTCCCTCCCTCCCTCCCTCCCTCCCTCCCTAACTCCCTCCCTCCCTCCCTCTCCCCCCCCCCACCTTTCCCTCTCCCTCAGATGCATCCTCGTTACGGCCTCTCTTCCCGCCTTCGAAAACGTTCCCCCTTTCCCCTCACCCTCCACGTTCGCCTGTCCGTCCCCTCCTCCTTCTCCTTGTAGACCTACTTCAGTCTCCTCGCCCCCTCCTCCTCTCCTGTACCCACCTTCCTTCCTTCCTCCCCTCCCTCTCCTTTTCTCACCTCTTTCCTCCCTTCTCTTCACTCAGTTTCTTGTTCTCTTCCATTCCCCCTCTCCCTTCTTTGCTTCCCCCTCCCTTCCCTCTCCTTCCCTTCCCTACTCTCACCTTCCGAACCCTCCGTTCTTCCGCTTTCTCCCTCCTATCCTCATCTGTACTCTTCCCTTCCTTACCTCCATCCATCCTTGTATTCCCTTTTCTATTCTTGTCTTCCCTTCTCTCCCTTCCCCTTCCCTTCCCTTCCCCACCCTCCTCTCCTCTCCTCTCCTTCCTTCCCTTCCCTTCCCTTCCATTTCCCCTCCTCTCCTCCCCCTCCCCTTCTACCCCCTCCACGCCTTCCCTCCCTTCCTCCACGCTTTCCCTCCCTTCCTCCACGCTTTCCCTCCCTCCCTCCCTCCCTCTCGGCCGACCTGATTGTGTTGGGATCTAGAGACTCGGCTTCCGCGCGAGGCCTCTCTGGCTGTCGTGTTTACCCTCATGAAATAAAACTCGTGATATTTGCCTCTCGGGAGCGCAATATATGCTCGACAACTTTATATGCCTGACATATTTAAGCGTTCTGGCGGGCTCTCGTCGAGTCTAGGGGTTAAAGGGTTGGCGCGAGGGGGGCGGGGGAGGGGGGATGAGGGAATGAATCTGCATCCGAGTCTTGTTATTCCCCCCTCTCCCCTCTCTTCCTCCCACCTATTCTCTCTCCCGTTCGTTCGTTCTCGCTCGTTTTCTCACCTCTCTCTCTCTCTCTCTCTCTCTCTCTCTCTCTCTCTCTCTCTCTCTCTCTCTCTCTCCTCTCCCTCCCTCTCCCTCTCCCTCTCCCTCTCCCTCTCCCTCCCTCTCTCCCTCTCCCCCTCCCCCCCCCTCCCCCTCCCCCCTTCCCTCCCATGTGTTACCAGACACACATACCCTCTTCCTCCCATCTGCTGCTTCCTATCTGACCTCCACTGTAGACAGGACTCGACTAAAAAAAAGAAAAAAGAGGAAAAAGGGACCCACGGGAGATGGCCCTCGAGACAGCAGTGCCAGCGATGTGTGCCACCACTGTATCCCGCTCGCGCCCGGGTTCAGTCCTAGTGGCACTGGACAATGGTTCTTTATTGGCACCCTGGATCAAGTGCCGCGACGGATGGTCTGCTGCATGGGTGCCACTTCAGTGCCCGCACGCGAGCATTAAAGCACTTGCTCTCTCTCTCTCTCTCTCTCTCTCTCTCTCTCTCTCTCTCTCTCTCTCTCTCTCTCTCTCTCTCTCTCTCTCTCTCTCTCTCTCTCTCTCTCTCTCTCTCTCTCTCTCTCTCTCTCTCTCTCCCCCTCTCCCTCTCCCTCTCCCTCTCCCTCCTATCCCTCCCCTTCCCCATCCTTGCTCCCCCTATCTCTTCCCCCTCCCTTCCTAGCACCCCCCCCCTCTCTCCCTCTCCGTCACTCTTTCTCTCTTTATCTTTCTCTCTTGAAATAAAACGCTCCAATTACGAAGAGGGATACTCCGTGAATCTAGAGTGTGTCATCTCAGACCCGTATTGCGTTGATTGGCCTAATGGAGACATGGCGGTTACGATATCTATACACATTTTCTTCGTGTGCCACTTGCCAATAGCACGAACTTCTGTATCGGGGGTCATCGGTAGGGGTAGGGGTGAGGGCGTCTTAAGAATTTTGGATTTTCTTTTTGGTGTTTTCTGGACCCCCCCCCCCCTTGAAGACCACTTGCCAGCAGCCGGTTTCTTGCAAGGGATCGTTAACGCTGCGGTAACAAGCCAATGAGGTGGTTAGCGCCATATCTGTCAGGCGGGACCGCGACTCGACCAAAACAGGAGGCGGGGACAAGGTGCAGTTCTGTAACGGATCTCTGTGTTTTTTGCCGTTTTGTTTAGATTTTTTTTTATTTTATTTTATTTTTTTTCCTTGTGTGTTTTTGTTGATGGTAATTTGGTTTTTGACTTTTATGTGTGTCGAAAAGCGAGGAACGAAATTAGACAAAGATGAAAACCGATAAATGTGGATGTGTTATTTTGTCACTCTATTTTGTATTTGTTATTATCATCATCGTCATTATTATTATTATTATTATCATTATTATTATGATTATGATTATGATTATGATTATTATTATTATTGTTATTATTATTATTATTATTATTATTATTATTATTATTATTATTATTTTATTATAATTTAGATTGTCTTCTACCGACAGACAACTGTTTGTCATCCTTCGTGGCAGTTGGTGTTTTGGTATTGTATGACTCCCCCCCCCCCCGGCCCACCCCACTTAAACCCTATCACCCCCTCTTTCCTCTGAACACATGTTCGTTATATTTTATGGAATGTAAACACCAAGATTGAATTTACTTTTACGATCATTACTACATTTTTTTTTTCGAGGGGGGGGGGGGTCGGAGCGTGAATTGGGGCGGGGTTAAGGGGGGGGGGGTCGCTAATAATAATGACCCGATAAGCTCGAATCTAGCCCTATTATTCTCGAATCTTCTTTCGGTTGGTCATTTAAGTTTGGAGGAAGGGGGAATGAAGTGACGTCGACGCGTGATCGCTGGCAGAGCCGTTTGGCTGCCCGGGCGTGAACGGCAAACGGCTTCTTTGGGGAATGGACTGGGAGGCCATCGATAGCACGGGTTGAATAGCGGAGAATGATCAGTGAGAGAGAGAAAAGGTTTCAGCTTGATCGCCGTCAATCGCATTCATTCATGGGGAGGCGACCAATCGGGGGCGATGTGGGTTGTGCTCACCCACCATTTTCTTTTTCGCCCACTTTTTGTCATTTTGTACTCCTTATTCTCATTCTCCGTTTTTTTTTCTCAGCATCTTTTTCGTTTTCGTTTTCATTTTCCTCCTCCTCCTCCTCCTCCTCCTCCTCCTCCTCCTCCTCCTCCTCCTCCTCCTCCTCCTCCTCCTCCTTCCCCTTCTAGAAGACGGCAAGGAGAGCCAGCTCCCCAGCCAGCCAGGTCTGACAGGCAGCAAGCGCCCGGAGAAATCTATTGGAATTACTTAAACTTGATGGGAGGGTATCAGGGACTCCTTGCTTTTTATTCCTCCTCCGCTGCTCCGTTTTACGGGGTGTCTCGCGTTCATTTCTTCCCCTTCGACTGTTTGTCCTATTTGTGGAAGCGGCTCCTTCTCTGTTTACGTTTGTGAAGATTGGTATTTGTTACAGGTTTCGTAAGGGAAGAGAGGAACTGTCCTGAAAGGATGGGGATTAAATTTGTATTGTGCTTGTTGAATGAGCCTGCTTGGAGTTTCCTTGCATAATTTCCGTCATTTTAAGACGGGGGTTTTCAGAGCGGCGCGTTTAAGAATGTAATGGCATTTGTTATGATCTTTCATTTTTGAATTTCATGAAGGTCTTTGGCATTGAATTTCTTTTCATTTTACCCTGTGTTGACTTTCATTTTAATACTTTTTACTTTTTTTTTCTTTCTTTTTCTTAATGTACTCTGAGCCATTGAAAAGCCGAACGCCATGTTTATGAACTTCGTCATTCGCGTAACGAGTTTTATTCTCGGTCTGCCTTTGTTCGATCTTGCGACGCGATCGAGGGACGGTTTGATTATTCTACAGCTCGTATTTTGATTGCTGTTGAGTGCGGCGTGGTAGGAATGACAGGTTTCGTGAGACTCTGGGGTTGTTATTAGAATTTATTATAAAGGCGATGGGGAGTTGTATTGTTGTTGTTGTTCTTCTTCTTCTTCTCTCTCTCTCTCTCTCCTCTCTCTCTCTCTCTCTCTCTCTCTCTCTCTCTCTCTCTCTCTCACTCACTCCACTCTCACTCTCTCTCTCTCTCCCTCTCCCTCTGTCTCTCTCTCTGTCTCTTTATCTCTCTCTCTCTCTTTCTGTCCCTCACCCTATCTCTCCCCTATTTTTCCTCCCACTCATACTTTCAATCAACCACACTCAATCAATCAATCACACCCTCATCCCTACCCTCCTTACCCTCCCCCCCAGCTCACGCACTCTAAACTATCTTGCTTTTTGCGTGCCACGGGAGCGTTTGCGACTGTTGCGTGCTAAATACGTAGAGGTAGAATGTTAATTAGTAGTCGGAACGTGCGCCATAAAGGTTTAATCTACGTTTGGTGATACAAAAGAGAGTTGGCTTAACCTTTGTCACGTTTCTTTTTATAACGTCTAAATCACGCAAACGAAAACTTGATGATTGGTGTGGAAGAGGGAGGTAGAGGGAAAAGTCGAAGAGGAAGATAGTATTGTTGCATTTGGTTTTCTGGTTGATTCTTTATATTGAGAGAATGATGTAGTTATTTGGATCTGTGCGTTTCCTTTTTTTATCAGTATGTTCACCTTTATCCTTATCATCATTGATATTATGCTACTATTTTATTCTCATTTCCGTTCTTCGCCTGTATTCGTGGTCATTGCGTGATCCCTGTATTTTCTTCCCCCAGTCACATTTCGAGAAATTGACGTACTGTCCTAGAATTGTGTGACAAAGGAGCGTTTTTGTCAAAGGGAATCATTTGCAAGACGCCGACGAATAATTAGGTGTGTCTCGTCGCCTGCTGATTGCCGTTCGTTATTTCCGTTACAGGTGAGACGATTTACAGCCATTTCGAATAAAACGGTTTGCTTTTTTGAATGGGCCAATCAGGATGTTCCCTGCCGTTTGAGTGGCAAAGGGCAAGGCTGGATAAGATGATAAACCTAAGTGATTTCCCGAGTCTGTCTCCTTTATCATTTGTTAGTCTTTTTTCGGCTATCAATTTTCCATCTTTTTGCAGTTCACTCCATTTACCATCTTGTCCAAAGTAATTTGAACAATTGTGAGGGAAAGATGCACGTTTTTTTTTTCTTTCTTTCTTTTTTTCTTTTTTTCTTAAGCTCACAATTAAAGTCTGATTGGCTTGTTCTGAACTTTGCAATTATTTTTTTTTGTTTTGTTTTGTTGTATCTTTGTTGGTTAAGTATCATACAAGGAAACAGGATGTGGATATGTGAATGAATGCATTAATTATGATTGAATACGATAGCATAAACAAAAAAGGTATGAATTTCTACGCTTGTCACCACTGAAATGTGTGTAGACACTGGGTCTTATCATATGCAAATTAGTTCCATAAGAACTGTTGTAAAAAAAAATGTATACATAAAAAGGACCAGAAATGACAGACATGAATGGCATAATTAAGGCGTGTGCTAGGAGAGAGGAAAACACAAAAGCTGGGCGGGAAAACAACCGCTTTTCCGCCATTTTTTTCCTTCGCTCTTAAAACAGGCGGTCAGTTAACACCAGGGACCCCGTGTATAAAGCTCACCACCAGAACATGCGTTAAAGGAAGAA
>NC_051401.1:42247832-42282832 GCF_015228065.2 Penaeus monodon | reverse complement strand
CCCCCTATATTCCTCGAGAATTGAAGGAGCGCAGATGGAGGTAGGGTGGGGAAGGGAGAGGGGAGGGAGGGAGGGAGGGGGGATGGCGAAAGAGTGCCATGGTTCAGAGGACATTGGCATCATCTTACGGCATTTATCACCTTTTTGTGGGCACTCCCTGGCACTTTTTGGGCGGTGCGTGGCCATCTGTGACCTATGGGGGTGCTGAGAGGGTTGGTGGGTGGGGGTAGGGGGCTAGTGGGGAGAGGTGGAGAAAGGGGAGAGGTGAGAAGGGGGAGAGGTGGGGAAAGGGGAGAGATGGTGAAGGAGGAGAGGTGGAGAAAGTGGAAGAGGTGGAGAAGGGGAAGAGGTAGAGAAGGGGGAGAGTTGGAGAAAGGGGAGATGAGGGTACGAAGGTCGCTGCCTGATGATAACCCATTAAAATGCTTGTGATGTTGTGGTCATTCCATTCCATGTTGAAGTTCAGAGATGTTTTTATTATTATTATTATTATTATTATTATTTTTTTTTTTTGTGAAGGGGCAAAATTTTTTTTTTATGATAATTATTAATCAGAGTGATGCTGTTATATATATATATAAAAAAAAGTTAATTAGTATCTGGTTATTGTTATTGTTCATCATCTCTGCGGTCGTGATATTAGAAAGCGTGTCTTCAGGAGGTCAGTAACCCATTTCCTTAAAAAGTAGTAATGCAAGTTGTAGTTACGAGATTATTAATGCCGCCATTAGTAGTAATGACAATGAGGATGATTCAGTATCGTAGGAGAGTGCATGGGACGCGGAAAGCAGAGGCAAGCAAGCATTACGGAGACCGCGTAATACGGAGCGGCGGTCGTTTTATATGAGTTTAGTGACTTCTTGTGCTTTGTGCTGTGACTTGTAGCATTAGAGATTGTGGGGGAGAGGGAAGGAGGGAGGTAGAGGGAGGGAGGGAGGTAGAGGGGAGGGAGGGAGGGAGTGAGGAAGGATGGGTGGGTGAGTGGGTGGGTGGATGGATAGAAGGAAGAAAGAAAGAAAGAAAGAAGGAAGGAAAAGGTTAAATAAGAGAGAGAGAGAGAGAGAGAGAGAGAGAGAGAGAGAGAGAGAGAGAGAGAGAGAGAGAAGAGGGGGGGAGAAGGAGCAAAGGAAGGCAGAGGATACGGAGAGAGCTAAAGGCCAGTGGCAGATCTAAAAATCTAGAAAACCCAGAGATGGGGGGGTGGGGTTAGTTAGGCGACCGACACATGCCCTTAGTCTAAATAATTACACCCAATTACACAGTTCGCCGGCCCGTTCTTAATGAAGTCATGATGACCCCCCTCCCCATTCTCTCTCTCTCTCTCTCTCTCTCTCTCTGTCTCTCTCTTTCTTTCTTTCTTTCTTTCTTTCTTTCTTCTTTCTTTCTCCCTCTCCCTCCCCCCCTCCCCATCCCTCCTCTTCCATCCAAATTTAATAATAATAAGGGCAATACAACACTATACAAATGTAGATATAGAACAGTGTTAAATGCAAGGAGAGGAACTGCAGAGGAGGAAAAGCTTTTGTTTGTTTGCACTGAGGTAATGTTACTTTGAAATTTCGTTGCATTCTTCCCCATCTTGCATTCTGTTCTTATTTATTTTCTTTTGATGCTTCCCTCGTTCGTTTATTGTGTTAACCATTGTTCTTACTCTTTTTTTTTTACGTTTCTTTATTGTTATTTTCTTCATCCGTACCTAAGTAGGGCAATTACGGAGCTGGAGGCACCCCCGAGATTGCAAAACGAGGCACTCATATTACAATTATACGCCTGATTGTAAGGCTGTTTAATTGTCTTGTAGTTGCTAATGACGGAGGAGGAGCGGGGGTGGAAGTAAGAGGTTGTGCAACTTGGATATATATTTTTTTTCTTTTTTCTTTTTGTTTTTAATTTTTGTCTCCGGTACTCTTTTTTTCTCCTTTCGTTTCTGTTTCTGATTCTCTCTCTCTCTGTCTATATCTTATCTCTCTCTCTCTCTCTCTCTCTCTCTCTCTCTCTCTCTCTCTCTCTCTCTCTCTCTCTCTCTCTCTCTCTCTCCTCTCTCTCTCTCTAGCAACCTTAGCAAATAAAACATAACTCGTGTCCTTCCCCTCTCTCTCTCTCTCTAGCCTCTTCCCCTTCCCATTTCCTTTCCCTTCCCCTCCCCCCCCCTCCCCCTTCATGAAATAAATACTGCTCATCTAATTAGTAAAATTGGAGGAAAAACCAAGGAGAAACTAGATCACCGGTACAGATTACACGGCCCGAGTAAATCCCTCAACAACACTCCCCTTAATTAATGCTCTATCTCTGGCCTATCTTTTAAAGAGACGTCGCCCGGGGAGGTCGGGGGGGGGGGGGGCAGAGGGATGATGGAGGAAAGACGTCATTTCCCATTTTCTTAAGTAAACATTTTCAACAAGGGGAGACAGGTTATAGAAAATTGAGATTTTAGTTTTCGATAAGATGTGAAACGGATAGATGTCTTTCGAAACAGACAGACAGACTGATAGAAAGAAAGGATTAGCAAAAGCGATGGAGTGTGTTCTCTGCCAAACTAGATATCTCGAGATACCCCTAATCCGGCCTCGAACGATCCAATTTTAGCTACTCGCATCGCACCCACGGCACGTAATAAGCAGTTAGCTTCAAGCCCAGGCAATAAGCAGGTCGTTAGGGCGCCCTGCGGAGGACTTGGAGGGCGCAGTAGCCTCGCCAGGTGGTTCGTTGCATTTGGTGGGGGACTTTTTTGGCTGGCAGGTGGAATGAGGTGTGGGACTGTGATTAAGTTGTTAAGTTTTTGAAAATTTTCCTCTCGTTTATTTTGTTCCATAGCAACATATTGTCGCCTGCATTTTCCGGGATGAAAAACGTCTTTTCGAAAGGTTGGTATTTTTTGGTAAGTCCATTTGTAATACGTTACTTTTATGCAGTCAAAGTTCGAGAGAGAAGAGAGAAAGACCTCCCTTCTCCCCCTTCCCCTCTCCTCCCCTTCCCCTTCCCCTTCCCTCATACCAGCGGCGGAGGCCATGTTGTTTCCGACGGGAGGTTAACCGTGATGAAGAGATGTGATTAAACCCAATTATATCCGATGTTCCGATACCTATTGTCTTAATGCCGGATCGTATTAGCCGCGTTTGGCCCCATCTAGGTCTAATGCGAAGAGCTAATTGAAGGTTCAGTGCGCGGGTAATGGTTTCAGTGGCTGCCGGCGCCCGTCAGTAAATTCATGCACGGCAACCCCTTCTTTTTTGAGAGAGCGCGGGCACAATTATATGTTAATTGTCGGTGTTAGTTGCGGCTGGGTTGTAATAGTAATTATTATTATTATAACTTATGTGGGTTTTAGAAGTAGGGATTTTTGTGTGTAAACCCGATACGATGCGGTTCACAGCAGCGGTGAAATATTTTATTTATTTGCGAGGCAATATCCAGTTGCGCGCGTAACAAAACTGTGAGCAAGTTTTAAAAAGGGTCCTCCTCGAAAACTGTTGTCATGCGAAAAAATGTGTTGGAATTAGAATGCAGGGGGAAGGGAGAAGTGCGGGAAAATTTGGACACTGGAACCGAGACACGCGTGCGCGAGGCGAGGTTGTGTGCAAATGTCCCCCCGCGTGTACTGTCTGTAGAGGCATCCGTCTCCACCCGTTCTCCACCCCCGGTGCCTTGGCGTTGGTTCCGCGCTGTGGAACGTGAATCACCGTTGTAAGCACTTACCTGTCACCAGCGCCACCTGCACGGTCATTATCAGAGCCAGGAGGGAGAGCATTAAAGAGCACGATGGTAGAGGGGTGACTTAAGTAATCAGCCTCGGCAGACAAAGCGTCTACTGCCATCTGCCGCAAAAAAAGAAGAAAAAAAAAGGCTTCGGCGTAGTCGCTTAGTGCATCATATGACCTCGTCGAGTGGCGCACGAGGCATTTTGTTGATTAGTCGCCGAGTGGAAAGTCATATGACTATGAGAGCGTTAATAATGTCATTCCTTGATTGTGTGATATTACAGTTGGGGACGCGCTTTGTCGCGGGGGCATTGTGGACTCGGGGCAAGATTGCGTGTGTTTTGAAGGGTTCGTGTTTATGCGTCGGGGTCTGTTGTCGGGAGGAGGCAGTCAGTTCCGGAGGTTTGTTTTATGTGCTGAATGTGAACCTATATTGGCGTAACGTAACGCATGCTAGTCCCTCAAACGGATACGTAATATAGGCGTTCCCCACCCTCTTATGCCGCAACGAGAACTGCAACCATGTATTTTTTCTGCAACAGCGATCAATCGACACCAACACCCACTCTTAGCGGAACCGAATGTGTACCAAATACCTTATTTCTCAATTACTCCGCCACAATATAATATATATATATATATATATATATATATATATATATATATATATATATATGTGTGTGTGTGTGTGTGTGTGTGTATATATATAATATATATATATAAAGTAAAAAAAAATAAGTGGCGGCATGTGTTGGAGGAAAAAAATCTTTTCTGTCTGCTATTACCCCTTCTTGTACCATGAGGTGGGGGTGGCGGGGTAAGGGAAGGGGGGGGGGGAAGGAGCCTGACCTTGCAACTTCCTCTTAGTTAAGTTCCCAGGGAGGTCGACAGGGTAGGTAGGGGGAGGGGAAGGGGAAAGGGAGGGTGGGGGGGATTGGCTGGAGTGATAGCCATGCTTTGGGGCGTCTCCTAATCAAAGGTCTCCGCGCGGCCGTTTTTGCATGCAAGTTATATCTAAGAATAATCCCCATTTTTGAAGCAGAATGATGGGTTGCGAATTACAGGTAAGCGGTATGGAAACCAGGTGCTGGGGGGAGGGGGGGTACTAGGGAGGGAAGGTGGGGAGGTGAGAGGGAGGGAAAGTGGGGAGGTGAGAGGGAGGGAGGGGGGGAAGGGAAGGGACAGAATTGGCATCAAGAAAGGGAAAGGGACTGGTTATGAATTAGTCATGTTACTTGAGCGAAGGCGTTATCATTACTAGTCACGGGTCGGTTTGTGCCATGTATAACGACCGAGGTTAACTGGCGTCCTCTGTTCTGCCTTTCATCTTTTTTCTTTTTCTCTTCTGTTGCGTATACATATTTGATTTGTATAATACATGACATAACCAATGTTGGTGTGATGACAAATTATGTGCGTGCGTGTGTGCGTGTGTTCGCGCGTGTGCGTGTACGTGTACATATACGTGTATGTGAATGTGTGTGTGTGTGTGTGTGTGTGTGTGTGTGTGTGTGTGTGTGGTGTGCGCGCGCGTGTGTGTGCGTGAGCATGTGTGTAATTTTACCAACGCTGACTATCCATCAACCTATCCATCTCGTTTAATTAGCAGAGTATTTTGAAAAACTGAGACTCGGATTTTATACATTTCCGCACACACACCCTTATTAACTTGTCTTTTTACCCATCCATCTCTGTCTTCAACTAACAGCCTGAGTCCCTGTCTGCCCCCTTCCTGCGCTTGCTTGCTTGCGTGTGAACCTTGCTTTTAGGCGCCTGACACCCTTCACCCCACATAACGCGAGATTAAGATTTACACAAGGTAATGCCATCGCACCGGTATGATTTATCAGCCGGTTCGGTGATTTACGGCGCCGCGACGGAACCGGGAGGGGGGAAGGGAAGGGGAGAATGGGAGAGGGGATGGGAGGGGGAGGGGTAATGGGAGAGGGGATGGGAGGGGGAGGGGGTAATGGGGGAGGGTGGATGGGGTAAGGGTAGGGGGTAGGAAGGGGGTACTTGCTCGGCCGGCGTGTCTCGACAGCATCCTCTCGCGGAGACGTTAGGCGGAGATAAAAAATAAGATAAAGAGACGGAAGTGTGGGTGATTCGGGATTTTTGACATTGATTAGTTGACATTGATTCACATGGATTGGGCGGAATGGGGTGGCGATGGCTAGGGATTGGTGAGAGGCGTTTAGGGGTGAATTTTCATTATTATTATTATTATTATTATTATTATTATTATTATTATTATATATGTATGTATATATATATATATATATATATATATATATATATATATATATATATATATATTTAGAATGTAATTTTGTGGTTTGACCTCATCGCTTTTTTCAGGTGGGTAGGTGTTTAGGGATGGTGGGGGGGGGGGGTTATAGACAGGCAGGTGTCCGACGGCGATGCGCTCAGCCCACCGCATCGCCACCGTCGCCGCCGCTACAACTTCCGTGAGACCCTACTCACATCGCACCCCTACCCCCCCTTCACTGCCGTCCTTTCCTCCTCCCATCCCCGCCTAAGATATCCGTGACACTGTAACACTCATGCACCCTCCCTCTCTCTCTCCCTTCCTCTCTCTCTCTTTCTCTCTCTCTTCTCTCTCTCTCTCTCTCCTATTTCTCTCTCTCCTATCTCCTCTTGCTCCTCTCTCTTCTCTCTCTCTCTCTCTCTCTCTCTCTCTCTCTCTCTCTCTCTCTCTCTCTCTCTCTCTCTCTCTCTCTCTCTCTCTCTCTCTCTCTCTCTCTCTCTCTCTCTTTCTCCATCCATCCATCCATTCCTCTCCCCCTCTCCTCCCCCTCACACACACCTGCTTTATCGTTTCTTTCTCCATGTCTCTCTCTCTCTCCTTAGCTTCATTAGTGGATCATCCTGGAAGTCAAAAGCTTAAAAAAAGGTCCTCGCTCCCGTGTCAAAGGTCAGAGCGGTAGTTCCCGTGGCCATTAAGGGGTCCTGCCCGAAAGGTCACCTGGGGGGTTCCCACGAACGCCTCACGTGGGAGCTGCGATCCTTAAGGTGAGGGGGGGGGGAGGAGGAGGGAGGGAGGGGTGAGGTCGTCTTTGGTTGTTTTGATGTATCTTTTTTTTCTTCTTCTTCTTCTTGTCTTGTCCTTCCTAAGTTTGATTTTTTAAAATTGTATTTGTTTTGTTTTTTCTTTTCAGGTATGTTTTTGTCTTATTTTTTTCTTTTTCTTTTCGCGAATTTACCATTTTTCGGTTTTATAATTTTGTTGATTATCTTGTCGAGTTTTTCCTTCGCTTTTCCAATTTTATTTTCTTCATTATATGTATGCATTTTTCCCCTTAAGTTAACTTTTTAAATTAATTTACTTTCCTCGCTCTCGTGACTTCGCTAGTGAACGGAGGGGAGGGGGGGAGAGGAAGGGAAAGAGGGAGGGGGAGGGAAAGAGGGAGAGGTAAAGGTAAGGAGGAGGAGGGGGAGGGAAAGAGGGAGAGAGGAAGAGGGAGGGGGGGATAATAATGTCTCTCTTTACCCGCCTTGAGAACTCCTGTCTGAAACGCCCCCGAGGCAGCTATTCATCCACGTAACTTGGATTTTATGAAAGGTTTCTGGTTTCAGCGCATGGCAGTCCTCGCTCGTTTTACAATGAACTTTCACGGTTAATGACGTTTCGATCCTCGGCCGCGTGTGTCCATCATGAGCAGCTCTCGTCGGCGGTATGTCGTGTCCACGCCTTTTTTTTATTATTTGTAGAAGGGAAGAAGCAAAATAAGAAGGTGAGAGGACACACAGAAAGAGAAAGAGAAAGAGAGAGAGAAAGGAGGAGAGAGAAGGAAAAAAAAAGAGAAAGACAAAGAAAATTAATTAACTCAGAGTTCGTTGCCAAAAGTGGCGATCGTGTGAGAGTTAGCGTGATTGCAGGAAAGCCGCATAATAATAAGAAAATGCAAAGGTCACGTGACGGTAATCTTTGGGTTACCGCCGGGAACCCCAGCGCATGTTCGGGGTTTTGGAGGCTCCACGTGATCGCACTGATGGGAAACTAGGGGGGAAAATGACGAAGGAATAATGGAAAAAAATATTTCTGTTCTTTGGGTGAGCGGGGTAGGGTTGGGGAGGGGGAGGGGAAGAGGAAGAGGAAAGGGAGATGGTATAGGGGAGGAGAGTCTAGTAGAAGGGGAAGGGGAAGAGGGAGAGATGATGGTTAGGATCAAACAAGTGTACGTTCAGGATATATGATCAAGGAAGTAAAAGGTAGGGAGGGTGAGTGGTGTGAAGGGGCAAGGGATGGGTGAAGGGAGGGAGAAGCGGAGGAGGAGAAGAAGAAGGTGGAAGTGGTGGGGGAGGTGGTGGAGGAGCAGGTGGAGGTGGTGGAGGAGCAGGTGGAGGTGGTGGAGGAGCAGGTGGAGGTGGTGGAGGAGGAGATGGAGATGAAGGAGGAGGAGTGGAGAGGAGAGGGAGGAGGAGGAGGAGGAGGAGGAGGAGATGGTGCTTTGCTCTCCGGAGATCAGCAAAGAAAACAAGAGCACGGCGTCGCTAACGAGATAAACGTGCTCTCTCGCCGCTCCAAGCCCGGCCTTTACCCACAGAGCGGTGGACACTCGTTCTGGCGCTGTTTGCATCTTTCCCTTCCCTCGCTTGCCCTTTGGTGCGTCTTGCCTTACCTTAGTCTTGCCTACCCCCTCCCTCTCCCCAAACCCCTTCTGCAGGAGCTACAGGTTAGTATCAAGACTTCAGAAATGGCTTTTTGAGATTACAGTGCCCTCCTATCACCAAGTGTCAAAGCTTGTGGTTGAAGCTTCTAAGATACCCAGTGTTTGTGCCTTCACGCCCCCCCCTCTCCCCATTCCCCTCTCCGCCCGCCCCGCAATATTTGCGAAAGCTATTAACGGGCGAGAGATAAGCAAGAGTTGTGCGATACCTTGGGCGCCGCGTAGAGATAAGAGATAAGGATTAGAGGTTGGAAGGACGCCCGTATCGTGTCCAGGGGGGAGGAGGGGGGGAAGGGAGCGAAACGATAGGAAAGGGGGAGAGAGGGAGAGACGCGATAAATGGGCGAGCCAAGAAACGATAAGGGGAGGAAGATGTGGATATTGAGATCGGGATAAGGAAGAAAGGAAATGCCACAAGGACGGGATAACACGGAGAGCGATAATGGAGAGGGAAGAGGGAGGGAAAGGAAAAGGAATTGGAGGAGGAGGAGAAAGAGAAGGAGGAGGGGAGAGGAGAAAGAAAAACATAAGAAAAAATGAGTAGGAGAAAGAAAACGGAGGAATAAAAGTAACGCGCAAGAGGGGATATCAGAATCAGGAAATTGAATCACCAGTGAAGAATGGGAAGAACGAGAGAAGGGAAAAAGAAAGTTAGGAAAATATGGACCGCGATGGGAAACAAAGCGAGGCTCAGTAAAATGGCGCCAACAGACGAAATCGCTGAAATAGCTTCGTGTATGTATATTTCATGCTGTCAGCTGTTGTTATTTACAACAGCACTTAATGTTTTGATTAAAGTGCGGAAAGATTCGAGGGAGGGAGTGGCGCGTTCTGAACTTATTTTCATTTTGAAAAGAATCGCTACACAAATTGCGGTTTCTGTGTCATATTAATGGCGGTTTTGTAAAGTCGCTGATTTTTATTTTCGTTGTGAAAATAATTTGAAGTCATTAAATCACTTAGTGTCGCGGACCTTGTTTGGGAAACCGACGTAATTTTTTTCTTTGGTGACGTCTTCAGGATATTTAGGAAATTATGTTGGAAAAAAAAACAGGTGATTTACACGACTCTTTTGAGACGGCTATACTTAGTCTCTGATATATTACTTAGCCACGCAAACTCGACCCCGTGCAGTATACTTTATTAGCTGGTATAACCACCACATTAGGTAAATTGACAAAAGATCTTTTTGGTAAAGCGATATTTACGGCCAAACTTAAACAAGTACTGCGCATTTTAGCCGCTATGATAGACTGCCGGACAAGGAATTCGAGCTTATATCCACAAAGGATCTAATTAGTATGCACACAAAACGCGCCAGTCACGCCAACGGAGGGCGGCGGGATCAGATGCTCCTGGATGTAGTTTGAGCCTCTTCCTCCTCCTCCCCGTCCCCTTCCTTCCTTCTCTTGTCTTCCCTCCTTCCTATTTCTCCATCTACTTTCTCCCTTTCCCCTTTGGTCATTCCCTTTACTCCCTTTACCCCATCCCATTCACCCCTTCCTTCCCCCTTCCCCCTCGCCCTTCCCTCCTACTCCTTTTTCTCTTTCCTTCCCCTCCCCCCCCTTCCCTCCTACTCCCTTTTCTCTTTCCCTCCCCCCTCCCCCCTTTGTCCCCGAGGGCGTGAATGCCGTGGATCATTAAGAGACGCCGGGCGTGAGAGATAATACAGTGATAGATGGAGGTACAGAGTCCGGGCGACGCGGGACTGTTTGGGTTTTGGCGGGAAAGCATGTGGCGTTGCGATGCTCTTTTGTTTTGCATTCGGACTCTTTTTCTCTGTTTTTCTTTCTTTATTTATTTATTTTCCTTTACTCGTATTTTTATTTCGGTGAATCAGATACTCGGGCGCCTCTTAAGGAATGTTGAGGGAATTGTCTCCTTGGCTTTCCCCCTTTTTGGAACTGTGATTAGCCCTTCACATCCCTTCTTAACCCCCCTTTACGACCCGTAATGGCGTGAACTCGACTTGATGAAGCACAGGGTTAGCGATGCTAATGAGGGGGTACGATTTAAGCGCCGCGGGTCAGAAATTAGATAAGACTATTAATTAAAGACAAAGTGCAGCACAAATTAGACTTTTTTTTAAAGAAGAAAAAGAGATGTTTAACTGCCTCTTTCTCCTCCTCCTCCTCCTTTTTTCCTTGTTACCCGCTGTTGGTTTCCTTCTCGTTTCCTCCTCCTTCTCCTCCTCCTCCTCCTCCTCCTCCTCCTCCTCCTCCTCCTCCTCCTCCTCCTCCTCCTCCTCCTCCTCCTCCTCCTCCTCCTCCTCCTCCTCCTCCTCCTCCTCCTCCTCCTCCTCCTTCTCACCCGAGTTTCTACCACTTCCCTTCCCCCTTGTTAATTCGGTCGACTGGAGTTTATTTATATATACATTTATTTTAAGAAACGCGAGTTGAATTCAGGAAGAAGCCGAAAACTAGAGGAAGCTTGTTAGAAGCCATTGCTCCGTGGGGGGTGGGGGTGGGAAGGAGGAGGGAGAAGGGGGGGGTGGCTGACCGTCGCTACCTGCCGGGAATTAATTGAAACGCATAACCCAGACGGTTTTTTATTTTTTAAGGAGTGAGAGGGGTGAAGAGGCGGGGGAGGGGGAGAAGGGGGAGATAGAGATAGAGAGAGAGAAGAGAGGAGAAGATGGAGGAGAGAAGAGAAGATGGAGGAGAGAAGAGAAGATGGAGGAGAGAAGAGGAGATGGAGGAGAGGAGAGGAGATGGAGGAGAGAGGAGAGGAGAGGAGATGGAGGAGAGAGGAGAGGAGAGGAGATGGAGGAGAGAGGAGAGGAGAGGAGATGGAGGAGAGAGGAGAGGAAGAGGAAGAGGAAGAGGAGGAGGAGAAGGAAGCAGTAAGAACAGAATATGAAGTAGGACGAGGAAGAGACAAACAAGAGGATGACTTTTCTCTCTTTTATGGGAGTGCTTGATATTGAAGATGAGTGTGATTATTAAATAAACTTGGGTGCATTGCGGTCACGGACACTTAAAAACCAAGGAAGCATCTTGTCACGGAAGCTTCTAGAAACTCTCTCTCTCTCTCTCTCTCTCTCTCTCTCTCTCTCTCTCTCCTCTCTCTCTCTCTCTCTCTCTCTCTCTCTCTCTCTCTCTCTCCTCCCTCTCTCTCCCTCCCTCCCTCCCTCCCTCCCTCCCTCCCTACCCCCTCTCCCTCCCTCCCTCCCTCCCCTCCCCACCCCACCCCCTCTCCCTCACCCACCCCCCACTCCCACTCCCTTTCTTCTCTTCTCTTCTCTTCTCTTCTCTTCTCTTCTCTTCTCTTCTCTTCTCTTCTCTTCTCTTCTCTTCTCTTCTCTTCTCTTCTCTTCTCTTATCTGCTCTCCTCTTCGCCCCCCCCCCCCTTTCGCTCCTAGCCACGGTTGTCCTCTCTTCGGCCTCTCCTGCGTGAGTGATCAGATCTCGTTAGATTTGCTTCCTCGTTTTCTCTCGCTTCGCCGGCTCGGGTTGCACGCGTCGAGTGCCAGGGGTGAGTGCCATTAGCCATGCCATTCCCACGCCCATTCCCCCCCCCCCCCCGACTCTATCCTCCCTCTGTCTGTTCCCGATCCCATTCTCACTCCCCACTTTTATCTCCCTCTCCTGTTACTTGTCTTCATTCTATATTTTCTTCTCTCTCTCTCTCTATCTCTCTATCTATCTATCTATCTGTCTGTCTATCTCTTTATCTATGTTTCTAGCCATTTATCCTTTTATCTATCGCTTTAAGTATCTAGCTATTTATCTTTTTATCTAGCAATTTATCTATCTACCTATCTCTGTTTCTATCGCCACTTCTTATCCTCCTTCCGCTAAGTTCACTGAAGAGTGTAGAAATCTCATGCAAATTTGAAGTCATGAGTTTTTTTTCGTGCGCTGCCACGGCTCTGCAAGAGACGCTGGTTTGGGTGGAAGGGGGGGGAGAGGGGGAGTGGGAGGAGGGAAAGGGGGATTTCTTGGCCTTAATAAGGACTGAGAGAAGAATTTACAAAATCTGGGTAGTTTGTCGTCTTTGAGTTTTAAATATATGTATATGGAGAGAGGGATAGGTAGATTGGTAGATATGCAGATAGCTATTCATCTATCCATCTTACGTTGCTATTTTTATATGTATGACGCCCTTATTCCGTTTATAAAAATCCACTCGCGTCACCAGCTTCCCTGAACCTCCCCTCGCACTTTCTTCTTAACCGTGACATTGCGTGTTGAATAACCCCATCTCCGCTCTCCTCATCCTGCCTCCCCTCTCCTCTTCCCCTCCCTCCCCTCTCATCCCCTCCTCTCTAATCTCCCCTCTCTCCATGCTCTCCCCCTCCAGCCTCCCCTCATTCCCCCTCCAGCCTCCCCAGGGATGCGTAGGACAGCCGCGACGAATCCTCCGACGGGAAATTGAGGGATAGACCTACGGAGAAGACTCACTTAGCTATGTCATCTCACGCTTGTTCCCAGATGCTCGGCCGGGGTGAGGGATTGTGACCGCGTGTGGCAGAGAGGGGGAGAAAGGGAGAGGGGGAGAGGAGGGGGTGGGGGGAGAAAGGGAGAGGGGGAGAGGAGGGGGTGGGGGTGAGAAAGGGAGAGGGAAAGGGAGGGGGTGAGAAAGGGAGATGGAGGGGGAGGATGAGAGAAAGGGAGAGGGAGAGAAAGGGGGAGCGGAAGAGGGAAAAAGAAAGAAAGAGGGAGAGGGGTGAGACGAAAATAGATCAGGTGGAAATGAGTGAGAGAGAAAGAGAGAGAGCGCCAGACAAACAAAAACACACACACATGCAATGGGAAGGTAGAGTTCGGGGAGGCAAAAGGAGAGAGAGAGAAGAGAAAGAGAAAGAGAGAGAAGAGAGAGAGAAAGAGAGAGAAAGAGAGAGAGAGAGAGAGAGAGAGCGCAAGAGCAAGAGCAAGAGCAAGAGCAAGAGCAAGAGAAAATACTTGCCAAGGATATAAAAAAGAGAAAGCTTTTAAGCCGCCGGACCGAGATCATCGAGTGAGCATAATTAGTGTCGTGAGGAGATTTCGTGCTTCGGAGAATGCTGGATCTGCACGCGGCAAGTTGACGTGCGGGCGGGGGCGTGCGGGCGTGCGGGCGGCCAGGCGGGGAGAGCGGTGTGTGGGCGTGACCCTTATATTGTGTGTGTGTGTGTTTATATGTTTGTATGTGTGTATGTATGTCTTGGTGTCATGATGTGGTTGTATGCAAGTCTTTGTGTGTATGTTTTTGTATATTTGTATGTATAAGTGCATGTGTATGTATAAAGATATGTGTACGTGTATGTATATTTGTAGTTATGTTTTGTCTGTCTGTCGATATATTTGTATGTATGTGTGGATGTTCACATGTCTGAGGAACCGTCCGCGTGGGTCGATGTACACGGGTGTGCATTCGCATATATTTCTGTGCACTATGTTACTATTTATTTTTCATCTTAGCATCTCATCTGTTAGTAACCATCAGGCTTTCTATTTCTTGCCATGTTGCACTACAAAGGGTCGGCTGCATTGGTGGTGGTGTTGCAAGAATGAATCAGCAGCCGGACCAGGAGGCGTCCCGAAGCGAGCGTTGATAGTAACAAATGATCGTGTGAAATAATTTATGTAAGTCCCGTCAGGAGGTGATTTGACCCGCGGAATCGGACGAGGCGGCGCGGCGAACTGTGTGAATTTTGTCGCCTATCGATCATCTGGGAGGACAGGAGTTTTATTGATATCATTTTTCGGGTTCCTTATCGGTTTGTATTTCTCTGTGTCCATCGTTCTCTCTCTCTCTCTCTCTCTCTCTCTCTCTCTCTCTCTCTCTCTCTCCTCTCTCTCTCTCTTTCTCGAGCGCGCTTTCTCGTTCTCACATTCTCCCTTCATGTCTGGCAGTCTGTCTCATTTATTCCTCATAATCCTTTCTACACATGATAGTGAATGGGGTGACCACGCCCATTGATAAAAGTCTGGGGCAGCGAATTAACAGGAAAAAAAACGAAGGAGAGGTAAGGGAGGGGAAGGGAGAGGGAGAAAGAAAGAGGGGTGGGGGGAGAAGGAGGAAGTAGGGAGAGAGAAAAAGGGAGAGGAGTAAAGGGAGGGGGGTAAGCAGGGCATTTAACACAAGCATCGGAAGCGCTCATTGTGCCTCCCATCATCAATCTCAACTCTTATCCTCTTTTTTTTTGCGTAGGATATTGTGCAGTCGCCATTAATCCTTGGCTGCGGCGTCCGTGTGTGACAGCCAGGGGGCGGTTTAGCTTGACGATTGGGTGGTTAAGGGTTTCGACGCCTGGACGCTCCCTACCCTTCCCCTTCCCCTTCCCCTTCCCCTTCCCCTTCCCCTTCCCCTTCCCCTTCCACTTCCCTTTCCCCCTCTCCCTTTCCACTTCCCTTTTCCCTTTCCCCTTTCCTTTTCCCTTCCCCCTTTCCTTTTCCCTTCCCCTTCCCTTTCCCTTTTTCTCCCTTTCCTTTTCCCTGGTTGCTAACAGGGAAGGGGGAGAGTAAGATAGGTATAGGTGTATATATGTGTGTGGGGGAGAGAGAGAGAGATAGAAATAGAGATGGAGAACAAGAAAGGACGAGATAGAGAAAGAGATAACAAGAAAGAACGAGAGAGAGAAATAGAGAACAAGAAAGAATGAGAACGCCAGAAAAATAGAGAAGGATGGAATAATAAGGGAGTAAAGAAACAAGAGATAGAAAAGAGAGGGGTGGGGGAAGGGAAATATAGAATAGGGAGGGGTTTAAGCGGGAGAGAGGGAAGGGAGGGGGAGTGGTGGGAGGCGTTGAAGAGGGGAGAGGGAAGGGAGGGAGTAGGATGAGGGGTTTAGGGGGGGAGGGAGGGGAGGGGGAAATGGGGAGAGGGGTTGAAGATTGGAGGAGGGGAAGAAGTGGGGAGAGGTTGAAGGGGGGGGGAAGGGTCGTGGAGGGGGAGTTAGGGATGTGCAAGTCACGGGCGTTAATGCTTGCACGGTGCATGTGGGAATATGTGGGGTGGGGAAGGGGGGGTCGTGTCCCTTCTCGGGTGTCCGTTGTTATTTTAGTGTCCTTCTGTCATCGTGTCCGTTGTTGGCGGTGAATTAGGGCGTCTGCGATTGTTTTTGTTGTGTTTTTGTTGTTTCTTGATTGTATGGATGTTGTTTTTGATTTTGTCTTGTGCATCTTCACAATCTTCTCTTCTCTTCTCTTCTCTTCTCTCCGCCTTCTCTTTTTCTCTCTTTCTCATTCCGCGACTTTATTATCCTAATCACGCCTCCACGTAAGGAACCCCATAACCTCGCTTACTCTTACACTCACACACCCTGACACCTATACGCATACACCCCCCGCCATCAACACCTGCTTACCATCTCCCTCTCCTCCCCTCTCCTCCCCTCCCTCCCCATCTCTATCCTCTCTCTTCCCCTCTCTTCTCTCTCTTCCCCTCTCTTCGCTTCTTCCTTCCCCTCCTTATCCCTGTCTTTCCCTCCCCTCCCCTTCCCCCCCCCCCTCCCCTCTTTTACAGGTAAACAGGTAATGGGAGAAGGTTGTAGTAGAGGTAGAAGGGGGAGGAGGGAGAGGATACCCCCCCCCTCCCCCGCTCTCCGATACCCGATCTTCCGAATTGTCGATTTCTCCGACTCCCCGATATGGTATCGCTCGTTTTTCACCCTAATTGTTCCGTCAGTGCGGTCACGTGCGTCGGCGCTAGGGCTGGGGGGGGGCGGGGGCGGGGAAGAAAAATATAGGATGAGAGGGATAGGGATGATTAAGGAAGGAGTGGAAGAGGGAAATAACTGTATTTAAGTATACGTAAGCAGGCAAGCACACGGACGCACGCACACGCACACGCACGCGCACGCGCACGCGCACGCACGCACGCACGCACGCACGCACACACACTCACACTCAATTCTCCTCTCTCTCTCTCTCTCTCTCTCTCTCTCTCTCTCTCTCTCTTCTCTCTCTCTCTCTCTCTCTCTCTTTCTCTCTCTCTCTCTCTCTCTCTCTCCTCTCTTTCTTTTTCTTCTTTTTTCTTTTTCTCTTTCTTTTTCTTCTCTTTTCTGTTTTCGTTTCTCCTCTCTCTCTCTCCTCTCCTCTCTCTCTTCTTCTCTCCTCTCCTCTCTCTCCTTTTCTCTCTCTCTCTCTCTCTCTCTCTCTCATTGCTAATTCTGAAAGTATAGATTATATTACGGACCCTGACAACATCCGGTGAAAAATGTGGCTCCAGAAAGATCAAATACTTTTCATTTGCTCGGCGGGGGTGAGGGAGGAGGGAGCGGAAGTGAGTAGGGTTGCAGAATGATATTAATTCACCCTGATTAGATATTTCAGTGAGGGAGAAAAGAAGAAAAAATCCAGTCCTTTATTCTGCTTTGGCTAAACAAACCGCCCTTTGTGGGCATTTTTCATAACTCGCGTTCTTTCAAAAAAAAAAAAAAAAAAAAAAAAAAGACCATCGCTTCGCGAATTATTATTTGTAAGCTTTTCTTTTGATATATTTTTTCAATTAATTAAGATCACGTACGTAAATATATTTGTTATTTCGGCTTTTGAGTTGGGTTTTTGTTTTTAGAGAGGGGGGGGGGACGCCACCCTGTTTCCTTTGAAAGTTCTACCGTAATTAGAATTTCTTTTGATGCAAAATTGACAACATTGACCCGTAAACTGCGAGCGCGCGCGCCCCCGCACACGCCGATAAGTCCCCCCCCCCCCCTCTCCCACCCCGAGTTTGTGATCAGAAAAAGGAGGGGAAAGATAGAGTTAAAAATTAATCACTGATTTCTTTTTTATCGTTCTTACGTTTTTGTTTGATTGAGTTGGAAAAAAAGGTCTTTTGATCAGCCATCATCTTTCAGATTTTAATTATTAATTTTTCTTTTCTTTTCCTGTATCCCCCTCCCCCTCGCGTTCCCTTTTCGCTTTCTCTCATTCTACTTTTTTTTTTTCTTTTAATAATTTCGGAGTTTCGTAGAGGACTAAAAGAGGAGAGAGAGGAGAGGGGGGGGGAGGGGGGAGCAGTAGTCTAAGGGGGAGATGATGGGGGGGGAGGGGGAGGAGCCTGACATACGCATATGTTAGAAAATTGCAAATGTCACATGTTTACACGTTTGTTTTTAATCTCGGCTGTTCGACTGTCCTTGGGCGATTAAGAGCGACGGTTCAAAGTAAATCGTTTCCCCTTTTTTTCATCAGAAATGCTTTTTTTTTCCTCCCTCTTTTTTTTTAAATTTGGAGTTGGAGGTATAGGATAGGAGGAAGAAGAAGAGGAAGAGGAAGAGTAGGAGGCAAAGGAGGAGGAGGGGAGAAAGAGGTGGAGAAAGAGAAAGGTGGAGAAAGAGAAAGGTGGAGAAAGAGAAAGGTGGAGAAAGAGAAAGATGGAGGAGGAGGAAGAGGAAGAGTAGGAGGAGGATGAGAGAGAAAGGTAGATATAGCAAAGGGAAAGGGATTGGTGGGGGTAAGGGGGGTGTAGGGAGAAAAGGAATAGGAAAGAGGATATATTGTATACGCTAATTACATGATTACAGGGTTTGATGAGGGTAAAGGCAGTTGATGACGACGTCGGCGAAGCGTGGTCTTGGGTCGGCCGTGGGAGGCGGAGCTTGACTTGTTGTTGTTGTTATTGTTGTTTGTTGTTGTTGCTGTTGATCATGTTTTTTGTTTTTGTTATGTTATTGTTTGTCTGGGTTGGTATTTTGTTTTTTTAATTTGTGGTTTCATTTTGTGTGTGTGTGTGTGTGTGTGTTTGTGTGTGTGTGTGTGTGTGATTTATAGCTGCTATTGTTTTGGTTGGCAGTACTGTTGGTAATTTGTATTGTATATCTACGTAAATATCCTGTTTTAATGTGTGTCAGAAAACAGCCATAAGAAAAAAAGAAATATAGCTAAAGTTAGCAATAACACTAACCCATCTGTCGTCTACTACCCGCACCCCACCCCCACCCCCCTCAAGCTTCCTTCCCCCCTCCCTCTTTCCTCACTCGCCCTCTGCCGCAAATCTGTACCGTAATGATATAAGTATAGCCTTACCCCCTCCCCCTTTCACCCCCCCCCTGGTCGTAATGACATGCCCTCCCTCGCCCTCACCCGCTCGGCATGCTGTTATCGGGGACCTGTGTACTATCTCCATTTGTCACAAGGGACGCCCTCCCTTCCTACTCCCTCCTTTCCCCTCCCACTATCAACACCCCCCTCCTCTTCTCCCTCTCCCCACCTTCAATCAGGTCTACATCCTTCCTTCGCTTCTCTCTTCTCTTTTCTTTCCTTCTTTCCCTCTCTCTCTCTCTCTCTCTTGTCCTCTTCCCCCCTCTCCCTCTCCCTCTTCCCCTCTCTCCCTCTCTTGTCCTCTCTTCTCTCCGTCTCCCTCCATTACTCTCTCCTCTCTCCCTCCCCGTCTCCCTCCATCAACTCCCTCCCTCCTTTCCCTCCACAGCCCCTCCCTAATAGGACATGGACGAGGTCGCTTGGCGTGTGTGATGGAGTGCTCGCGCGGTCCTGTGTGATGCGCCTTCGAGTTCTGTTTTGGGTTTTCGAAGAATTAGTTAAGAATTGCTTGGAGGAATGCATTACATTGATTTATTTGTATTTTCTTTTCTACATACATACATATGATTTTTTTTCTTATCTATTTTTCTCTCTTTTCTTTATTCTCTTTTATTTATAAATCTCAGACGGACTTGATTCGATCGGTGATGCGTGCCATGAGCCATGAGCCCGGGTCTGGCCATTAGCTATTTCCAAGACCTTAAATTACACTGCTTGGCTTCGCTCTGCAGTTCTTTTTTGATCTCTCGTCTCTCGCAAGTACAGTTATCATCGTAATTATCGCTAATTAGGTGGATAATGCGATAGGTGATTAAGATCCCAGGCAACCGCACACGTATAAGTAATAATGTCTTGTGTTGCCGGTCTGATGATGGTGCGGCCGCCGTGGCATGATGTCGCTCCTCAGTCTTTGGGGTTTTAAGAAGACTGATAAGAAACATGCTTGTTTTCTTTCGTCTTCCTTTGATGATTTCTTTTCCTTGTTTTCTTGTTTTGTTGCGCATGTTTTTTGAGGGGGGGGGGAGGGAGTATCGAAATTGGAGGCATAATTTTATCCCTTTCTCCTTGCCTTGTTTTTTTTTTTATTATTATTCTCCTCCTCCTTTTCTCGAGGAGTGGAAGGAATGATGGAAACGGTCGATCGGCGACAGAAATTCGAATTTCGAATATCCCCCCCCCCCCACCCCCAATTTTCCGGGCGGCCGATTTCCATTTGAAAATATCGCCGTTGACCCTGGGTCTCGGAAGCCCCTTAAAAAAAAAGGAAACGAACCCGTCATTAAATTTAACAGCTTTCGATTTTTACCTTTGGTGCGAACGGCGCTGGGAGAGAGAGGGAAAGGAGAGGGAGGGAGAGGAGAGAAAAAGGGAGAGGGGAAGGGAGAGAGTGAGTGAGAGGGAGAGGGAGAGTGAGTGAGAGGGAGAGGGAGAGGGAGTAGGGCGAAGGAGGGTGAAGGAAAAGGAAGGGAGGTTGGGGGGAAAAAATCAGATGAAAGGAAGATGAAACAGAAAAAATGAAAGAAAGAAAGAAAAAGAGAGAGACAGAGATAAGAGAATTAGCGCATCCTGTGCAGCGATCGGCGCCTCAAAGGAAAATCCATGGGCCGTGAGGGGAAGCGGAGTGTGAGAAATAGGTTCCTGTCGAGGTTAAATATGCAGAGGAAAAAATGTTCGATATTTTACGATTATATGATCCGCCCTCTTCTATTTCGCCATCGCCAAAGTCGACCTTTAAAGATATTAAGTGTGATTTGGCCACGACTTGATGAATTATATATCGGGGAGAGACAGACAGACAGACAGAAACAACAGAAGAGGAGAGAGAGAAGAGGGAGAGGGAGAGGGAGAGAGAGGCAGACAGAAACAAACAGAGGGAGAGGAGAGAGAGAGAGGAGAGAGAGAGAGGAGAGAGAGAGAGAGAGGAGAGAGAGGGAGAGAGAGAGAATGAGACAGAAAAAAAAGCATAGGCCTACAGGCGTTGTGACAAGCCCCCTCCCGTTCAGTTGTCGTTCAAGCTCGTTCATCTTCCGGCGGCGGCGTCCGAAAGCGATCGCTAATGAGTTCCGAGCCTCTTCTCGTAGTGTCGATCCCTTTTTGAGATTAGAGAGAGGGCCCGGTGGAGGTGGGGGGGGGGGGGACTCGCACTCCATTTTTTAGGCCTTTAAACTGATCGATGTTGATTTTACGCGCCGTATGTCAAAGTCGGGCGGAGGAACTGAAAGAGGGTAGGGCAGGCGTGCGGTGGTCCCTTCCGGATGACATGGTGGCATTGGTAGCGGGGGTATCGCCTTGTTGACTGGGTTATTACTATTACTATTATTGATGTCATTCGTTTTGTTTTGTTAACATTATTGGTATTTATATTATTTAAAGTGTTAGTTGTAACTTTTAGTAGTATCGTTATAATTTTTCTACAATCACCTTTTTTCAGTTTTCAAGTATATATTGTACATTCCATTATCTTTTTACAGCCTTTCTATCTTTGTTATATTTTCTCAAACTCCCAAGACATTTGCTTCCTTCTCACAGTGAACCGGATAATTCAAACTCGTATTTTTGTATTTATTTTCACCTTTTTTCCCCCAACATCTCCCCCCATTTAGTTCTACAATATCACGATAACACCTCTAACATCCTAAGCATTATCCGCACAAGAAAATCGCGTGTGATGCAGCGTGTCTAACAAAATCGAAATTCCACAGGTTGCTTGCCTTGCCCAAAGCTCCCATCGCGTGCCTATCTCTCATGTTTTTAATTTGCTGGTAATAACAATTTTCTAGTTTTCGCTTGTTCATGAGAGGGGCGGCTGTGAGGGAGTTTTTTTTTTTCTAAAAGGTTCTGAAATGTCTGATGTTGAGGTGTTGCGAAGGGGGATTGAGGCCGTGGTAGTGTTTGTGGGGCAAGATGGGTGTTGACTAATCGGGATTTCGATTTTGGGAGGAAGAGAGGGTGAAAGGAAGGAAGGAAGGAAGGAAGGGAGAGGTGAGGGAAGGAAGGAAGGAAGGAAGGGAGTGGGGAGGAAGGAGGAAGAGAATAGGTATGCCTAGGTACATTTTTAGACGTACACACCCTCTCTCGTTTTCTCTCTCTCTCTCTCTCTCTCTCTCTCTCTCTCTCTCTCTCTCTCTCCTCTCTCTCTCCTCTCTCTCTCTCTCCACACACACACACACACACACACACACACACACACACACACACACACACACACACACACACACACACACAACACACACACACAACACACACACAAACGCACACACACACACAAACGCACACACACACACAAACGCACACTCACTCACGCACTCTCTCTCTCTCTCTGCCTATATCCCACGCTACATTCTCTTTGACCCAAACGACTGTTAATAATTACAGAATCCTCGAGTCACTAAACTGTCCCATGATTCACATCTGCCAAGTGGGGGGGCGTGAGCTGTTTACTCTCTGGCCGAAAGCGTGAAGGAATGGCGCAAGCACGGCCAAGCATAAACGGTTCCTTGTGTCTCCGTGAGGGACTTTGGAGGCAGCGCAAGTGCAAAGGATTAATGGGGTGGGGCGTCTAAGGGCTGTTAATGGGGTGATGTGTGTCTGAGGGTTTGTTTAAGTCGAGGCGAGAAAAGGGGGCGGGCTCGGTCGTATTCATCAGCGCGCCCTGTAATTTACCCAACGGCTCTGCGATCTCGGGTTAGATTGCTATCGCGGGTTGTCTCTCGTCTTGGCTTCTCAACGGCGCATTAGTTTTCCACTTTTTTTTTTTATTATATGGCGGGAGGAAGGGGTGGGGAGAGGTTGGGAAGGGGAGTTTTCCTCCTCCACGATTTTCTTCCTCCTCTTCTTCCCCCTCCATCTCTTTTTCTTCCTCCTCCTCCTCCTCCTCCTTTTTCTTCCTCCTCTTCCTCCTCCTTTTCCTCTTCCTCCTCCTCCTCCTCCTCCTCCTCTTTTTCCTCCTCCTCCTCCTTTTCTTCCCCCCATCCTCCTCCTTTTTTTCATCATCATCATCATCACCATCATCATCTTTCAAATGACCGAACCTCGGCAGCTGCTCACCAGCTTTCACAATAAAATTCCACTTTAACCTCCCAACTCATTTTACGTTTTTTTTTTTTTTTCGAATAAAGAGAACTCTTCCCAGAAACGTAATGAATATATATTTTTTTCTTTTAACTCGTCGACTCCTACATTCCGTGCGAGATTCCTGGACAGGTGACTGCGTGATTAGGAACCATGACTAGGTCCTTTAAGGAGCCCTCTTGTCTTCCCGTGTTTGTATCTCGTTTCCTCTCTCTCTCCGCGCGCGCTCTCTCTCTCTTTCTCTTTCTTTCTCTTTCTCTTTCTCTTTCTCTTTCTCTTTCTCTTTTTCTCCTTTCCTCCTTTTCTCTCTTTCTCTTTCTCTTTCTCTCTTCCCTCTCTTCTCCCCTCTCCCTCTTCTTTTCTTCCTCTCCTCTCTCCCTCTCTTTTCCCTCCTTCCCCTCTTCTTTCCCTCTCCCTCTCTTTCCCTCTCCCTCTCTTTCCCTCTCCCTCTCTTTCCCTCTCCCTCTCTTCTCCCTCTCCACTTCTTTCCCTCTCCCTCTCTTTCCCTCTCCCTCTCTTTCCCTCTCCCTCTCCCTCCCCCTCCCCTCTCCCTCTCTTTCCCTCTCCCTCTCTTTCCCTCTCCCTCTCTTTCCCTCTCCCTCTCTTTCCTCTCCTCTCTCTTTCCTCTCTCTCTCTCTCTCTCTCTCTCTCTCTCTCTCTCTCTCTCTCTCTCTCCCCCCCTTCCCTCCCCTCCTCTTCTCCTCCCTCCTCCACTCCCTCCCCTCCCTCTCTCTCCCCCCTCCTTCTCTCTCCCTCTCTCTCTCCCTCCCTTACCCCTCCCTCTTTCTTCCCATAGTGAAGAAAGGTAAGAGAAGGGAGGGAGAGGGGGGAGGGAAGGCAGATGGGGAACCCACCGGGGAAGATGGGGGAAGGGAAGGGGCAGGGGCAGTGACGGAGGGGCAGGGGCGTTTGACTGCGTGATTGTGTGACATGACGGGGTACATGAGCCTCCCGCGCCCCAATCATTTGTCAAGTGGATTGGTCCCGTCTGAGGCGTGATTGGGAGAAGGGGGGAGGGGGGAGGAGGGGGACGGGCCGACCAGTTAACAGTTGTGTGTGTGTTTTAAGGATGTGGCCGAGAGGGAGAACCAGAGGCCATACTTGTTGTTTTATGTTTTATGTATATTGGTGTTATTTAAGCTCTAGGTATTGCCTTTATATATATATATATATATATATATATATATATATATATATATATATATATATATATATATATATATATATAATTACTATTTATTTGTTATTTAAATTTTTTTCTGTGCGTATGATTTACTGGAAATTTGTAATAGTATTACCCTTTTTGGGGCTGATGTTTTTTTTCTCTAGGGCTTCACTCTTTGGCTTGATGCGGTGTTTGGAAGGTGAATTTGCTGTTTGTTCAGTTAATGTGAACAAAGTGTCGTTCAGTTGGTTCAGAAGGGTTAGATCTCCCATTTATTGTGTGTTTATTTTTAAACATAGATATCGGGAATTTCATAGTCATTTCCATCATCAGACCTGAAGATGGAATCCAGGTGGATTTCGAAACTGTAGTCTCATTTTCCATAAATCTAGTTTTTGCATTGTGGGTTTTTCTGCCATAAATAGCCATATATATTCTCTACTTCCTAAGCTACTACCATTAATATTAACGTACTACCATTAGGACCATCCTGTTCAGAAAAGAATGGCCCTGGATTTCCACACAATCCCTAAGTGGTCACACAATCCAAAATCGGATACTCCAATCCCATACATCCTCAGGGACCTAATCCTCTCTCCCCACCCCCTTCCCCTCTCCCTTCCCCCTCCCTCTGTACGCTGCACCTCACATCTGCAGACCTCCCTCCCCCCCCTCCCCGTCTCCTCCCTTTACCTCCTGCCTGCTTCTTCCTTCCCCTTCTCTCCTCCTATTCTTCGCACATCATTTATCTTTTCGTCCTGTTCTCCCCCTATTCTCTCGATGGCATGGGGATGGGGTTGGGATAGGGGGTGAGTGGGATGGGCGTGGGGGTAGGGAAGGGGAGGGGAGGGGAGGAGAGGAGGGAGAGGGGAAGGCCATCGGTAGGCCATCTCATTCTCCATTCTTCACGTCTCCCAGCGCGCACGCCTATCGGGCTTATCTCCGCTGTTTAGTGCGCTCGAGTCGTGTGTTTGACCCCCCCTTCCCCCTTTCCATTCCCCCTTGCCCTTCCTTCCATCCCCCCTGTCCTCCTCCACTTCCTTCTTCCACTCCTTCCTTACCCTTCCATCCTTCCCTCCCTGTTCTCTTCCACTCCCTTCCTTCCACTACTTGCCTTCCTCCCTTCTCCCTTTTCTTTATTCTATTCTCTTTTCTTCACTATTTCTTCCCTTCTCTATTCCTCTCTCCATTCCCCTCCCCTGCCTTATCCCCACCTTTCTCTCTCCCTTTCTTCCCATTCTTTCTCCCATTCCCCCCTTTCTCTCTCTATTTATCCCCTTTTCGTTCTCCTCCATCCGTGGGACAATATACGAACGTTAATCTAAAGGTGTTGTGGCTAAGATTTTCATTCACAAAGGCATGTGTGTGCGAGTCGGTTTCGGGTTGGCGGTCAAGACTAGGAATTATTCTTTTTCTCTCTTATCCTCTCTTTCTTTCTTTCTCTTATCATCCTTCTCTCTCTGACCTGTTCTCGGTTCGACTCCTACGTTGTTTTATGGTTGTGTGGTGTTCCTTTTCTTTTACTTTTATATTTTTCCCTTTCTTGCTCCTGGTATTCGCTTCTCATATTTTCATCCGTTCCACGTCTCTCTCTCTCTCTCTCTCTCTCTCTCTCTCTCTCTCTCTCTCTCTCTCTCTCTCTCTCTCTCTCTCTCTCTCTCTCTCTCTCTCTCTCTCTCTCTCTCTCTCTCTCTTTTTTTTTTTTTTTTTTCCCTCTTGTCACACCCTTCACATAACGTTGCTAGTCCTGGTCCCTTTATTGCTTTCGAATATTTTCTCCGTCGCCACTTTTATACGTTGCTCGCGCGTCTATATATATATATATATATATATATATATATATATATATATATATATATATATATTATATATATTATATAATATATATATATATATATATTTTTTTTTTTGTGTGTGTACTACTTTGTTTGTGTTCATAGATATTTTCCTGCCTTTGTTTCGCAAATTCTTATCCGCTTATTCCCGCGCACTCTTTCGTTTTAGGAATCCGTTTTGGGAATTCGTTTTAGGAATCCGTTTTGGGAATTCGTTTTAGGAATCCGTTTCCAATTCGAGCGCCTGTCACAAGAACTCCATTAATCACAGCAGCCATGAGTCCCGAAAATCCAGCCAATTAACGGTGTATGGAAAGCAGATTAGAGTTGATTAGACGCCAATCCCTTAATCCCGCACTCCAGTCATTTTTTCCGCCGCCCGCCGCCCATGTCCTTTGCCCCCGGGCTCCGCGGCTTTTTTTACGTCTTCCTTCTTTTTTCCTCCTTTTCTTCCTCATCCTCCTCTTCCTCCCTTTTCTCCTCTTTCTCTTCTTTCTCCTCCTCCTCCTCCCCCCTCATCTTCCTCCTCCTCCTCTTTCTCCTTTCCTCCTTCCTCCTTTCTCCCCCTCCTCCTCCTTCTCCTCCTCCTCCCCTCCTCCCCTCCTCCCCCTCCTCCTCCTCCTCCACCCTTCCCCTTCCATTTCCCCATAACTACCATTACAACCCTCCTCACTCCCCACTCTCACAGACGTAATCCCCAACTAAGGAATACGGTGTCATTTGCCCCCCCCCCCCCCCTCTCTCTCTCTCTCTCTCCTCTCTCTCTCTTCTCTCCTCTCTCTCTTTCTTTCTCTTTCTCTCTCTTTCTCTCTCTTTCTCCTCTTTCTCTCTTCTCTTTCTCTTTCTCTTTCTCTTTCTCTTTCTCTCTCTCTTTCTCTCTTCTTTCTCTTTCTTTCTATTTCTTTCACTTTTCCTCTTATTGTTTAGCGATCGCCATTTCCATTATCCACTAATAGTAACTATAGCGTTAGTATGGACATTAATAATTGTAATTAATAACGGTGTCATTACTCGCACTGACCGTCACTATATAGGTCCCCTCGCCGCCATTTCTTCGGATTTCTAATGTCATTAACCCCCCCCCCCCCCCCAGGAAAGCATGTATCCTCGGAATAGTTTTTTTTTTTTTTTTTTTTTTTCTCTCTCATTCTTTATTTTACTTTTGATTCTAGCAATTGCTTAATAACTTTTTCCCTTTCTCTCTCCCTATCTCCCTCCTAAATCCCTCCCTCCCTCCCCTCCATCCCTCCCTCCCTCCTTTCCTCCCTCCCCCCCTTCCCTCTCCTCTCCCCCTCCCCCTCCCTCCCTCCCTCCCTCCCTCTCGTTCCCATTTCTTTGTCTTGCCTTCCTCTCTCTTTTCCCCTCTGCTCTCCCGTCTCCCTCTCTCTGCCTTTTCTGTCTCGCCTTGTCTCTCTCCTCTTCCCCTCTTCTCTCCTCATCCCTTTCCCTTTCTTTCTTCCTCTCCTATCTTTCCTCGTTGTTTTCCCCTTTCCCCTTTCCCTTTTTTGCCTTCTTTTCTTCTCTTCTCATTTGTCTTCTCTCCCCTCTCCGTTGCTTCCCCTTTTTTTGTCTTCTATTCCTCTCTTCTCTCCCTCTTTGTCCTTTCTTTGTCTCGGTTTTCTCTCTCTTCCGCTTTGCTATTCTTTTCTCTCCCTTCTCCTTTCTCTCCCTTTCTTTCCCCGGTCTGCTCTCTCCTTTCTCCTTCCCCTATCCCCTTTCCCTTTCCTCTTCCCACTATCTTCCCTATTCCCTTTCCCCTCTCTTCCCTTTCATCTTCCCCTTTTCCCTTCCCCTCTCTACCGAACGCCTTTCCCCGCTCTTCCCCTCTTTCCTTTCCCCTTACCTTCTCTTGCCTTTCCTACTCCCCTTCTCTTCCCTTTCCCCCTCCCCTCTCTTCCGCTCTCCTTTCCCCTTCCCTTTCCTCCCCTCTTCCTTTTCTTTGACTCGCCTTTCCCCTCTCTTCTCTCCCCTCGCCGGTCTCCTCTCCCTCTGACAAAGACGGTATATGCTTCTCAGTCTGATCGATGCCTCTTCTTGCCCTCTTCTGTCGTTTCTCCTCCCTTCTCTGTCTCTTTCCTCTCTCTCTCTCTCTCTCTCTCTCTCTCTCTTCTCTCTCTCTCTCTCTCTTCTTCTCTCTCTATCATTCTCTCTCTTCCTCCCTTTCTCTTCTCTCTCTCTCTCTCGTCTCTCTCTCTCTCTCTCTCTCTCTCTCTCTCTCTCTCTCTCTCTCTCTCTCTCTCTCTCTCATTCTCCCATCCTTCCCGTTATTTTTAATCATACATTACATATCTTCCAACATTCCTTTCCTTCCCCTCTTTCCCGCTTGACTTCCCTCCATTTCGCTTTCTTAATTTTCTCCTCCAATTTTTCATCTCGCCCTCCTTCCACCCTCTCCATCCCTTCTCTCCCCCTCTTCTCCCCTTTTTCCCCCTCTCCATCCCTTCTCTCCCCTCTCCCCCCTCCCCCAGTTTTTTTTTCCGTTCCTCACCCAAAAATTCGGTGTCTGAAACTTTATACCTGATTCTCAGTTTAGATGGTACGTGCCTCTGTGTATGAGAGAGAGAGAGAGAGAGAGAGAGAGAGAGAGAGAGAGAGAGAGAGAGAGAGAGAGAGAGAGAGTCTGTGCACGCATGTGTGTGTTGTGTGTCTGCTTGTGTGCTTGTCGATGATTAGTCTTCGCGTGTGTTCGAGTATACGTACGAGTGCGTGCATGTGCGCTTGAGATTTCTTACCGGAGTGCTTGCTACTGACTTGATGTTTATGCATTAATTTTGTAATATCTGAAAGGAAGTGACTGAGCAGAGGGGAGGGGGAGGGGAGGGAGGGGGTGGCGTCGACCCCGCAACACTGCTGCAACGCTCCTGCTGTGACTGCTGTGAATATTTAGGACTCACTGGAGAAGGAATTAAAGCCGATTAAAGTGGAAGAGCGAGAAGGGGGTGAAGGAGGGAGGGAGGGAGGGAGGGAGGGAATTCTCGACCTCGTGTGTATGCCCTTCCCTTCTCTCTACTCTCTCCCTCCGCCCCCTCCTCCTCCTCACCTCTCCTCCTCCTCCTCACCCTCCTCCTCCTCCTCTTCCTCCCTCCCCTCCTCCTCCTCCTCCCCCCTCCTCCTCCTCTCTTCCTCCTCCTCCTCCTTCCCCTCCTCCTCCTCCCCTCCTCGTCCTTCCCCCCTTCTCTCCTCCATGACCCTTCCATGGCGTGTCTTCGGTATAGCGTTGTCTTGACCTCTTATCTTGTCACTGCTCTTCATCCTCACTTTTGCTCTTTTTCCTCTTCCCCTCCCCTCCCCCCCTTCATTTCCTCTCCCTCTTTTCCCCTTCTCTCTCTTCTCCTTTTCCCCCGCTTTTTCCCGCTTTCCCCTCCTTCTCACTGGAATGGCCACTTGCACCTTTTGTATTAGATTTTATGAATCCGTATTAGAAGTATGATGCTTGTTTTCTTGTTTTCCCTCACACACACACACACACACACACACACACACACACACACACACACACACACACACACACACACCCGCGCACGCACGCACGCACACATTATAACTCGCACATCACACGAATTAGACTTGTGCTTAATCTTAGACGCAAACCTACGCACGCAAGCACACGCGCACACATGCAAGCACGCTTACACAAACCCAACCTCGCCTCGTTGAGTGTGTCCCCAATGTGATCTAGGAGGGGGGTGGGGGTTGGGGGAGGCAGGGGGGGAAGGGGGGAAGGGCAACAAACCGGTTATTAGCCAGTCGGTCCCGCTTTTGTAATTATTATTCAGGAAGCATTGTTTTGCTGCACCGCTGAGGGAACCGTGCCGTGATGACGTCCTGACCCCCCCCCCTTTCCCCTACCCCTTTGCCCCTCACACTTCTTTCAGCCCCCACCTCTCTCTCTCTCTCTCTCTCTCTCTCTCTCTCTCTCTCTCTCTCTCTCTCTCTCTCCCTCCCTCCCTCCCTCCCTCCTCCCTCCCTCCCTCCCCCCTCTCCCTCTCCTCCCTCCCTCTCCTTCCCTTCCTCCCTCCCTCCCTCCTTCCCTTCCTCTCTTCCTCTCCCTCTACTTCCCTCCTGTTTTTTCTCTCTCTTCTCTTTTCCCTCCTTTCTTCTCCATTTCTTCCTTCTCCCTCATCTCTCCTGTCGTCTCTCTTTTTTTTTCATGTATCCAAATTCATAATAAAGATGCAATTCATTCGTTTTGAAGCCTTTTAGCTATGTATTGGCTTCTATTATAATTAATGTTGATAGGATTACCGACCTCTCATCTTATCCATTCTGTTAACGGCCGTTTCTCAGTCCCGTCTTCAGATTCGGTTCACATAATGTCTCCTGTTGCCCTCATGTCTCTTACTGCGGCGTCCGTGTTGCGAGATGAGGCGATAGAGAGGGAGAGGGAGCGAGAGAGGGAGAGAGGAGAGAGGGAGAGAGCGAGAGAGGGAGAGGGAGAGAGCGAGAGAGGGAGAGAGCGAGAGAGGGAGAGAGCGAGAGAGGGAGAGAGCGAGAGAGGGAGAGAGCGAGAGAGGGAGAGAGCAAGAGAGGGAGAGAGCAAGAGAGGGAGAGAGCAAGAGAGGGAGAGAGAGGGATGAATGGATGCTGGCCCGCCCTGGATGACACCGCTACGCCCGCACTGATGTTTCGCGAGCACGCCCACAACCCCTCCGGAACGTTGGATTCGTCTCCTCTTACGACGGCGCCCATGTTCAGAGCGTGGGGAGGAGGGGCTTCTGTCCTTCACCCCTTTTATTGGTCCTTCTCCTCATATTCTATCATTCCCTCCCGTTCCCTTTTCTCTCTTCCTTTCCCTTGTTTCCTCCTTTCTCCAGTGCACCTCCCTTTTCCCTTCCTTCTCCTCCTCCTCCTCCTCCTCCTCCTCCTCCTCCTCCTCCTCCTCCTCCTCCTCCTCCTCCTCCTCCTCCTCCTCCTCCTCCTCCTCCCTTCCCATCTCCCTTAGTAGTCACGGGGAGCCGGACATTAGGGTCGACAGAGAGCGGAATGTGGTTCTCTTCTCCCTTTTTTTCACTCACACACACACACGCACACACACACACACACACACACACACACACACACACACACACACAACACACACACACACACACACACACACACACACACACACACACACACACACACATACACACACATACATACACACATACACACATACACATATATATACAAAGTCCACGTGATTGTCGCTCTCGGTCACCACCTCCTGCCTCCTTGGTTTACGAATGCCTAGCGTCTGGCATCTCTCGCTTGACTCGTGTGTTTTCCTCTCTATCTCTCTCCCTCCCTCCCTCCCTCCCTCCCTCCCTCTCCCTCTCCCTCTCTCTCGTTCGTCCCCCCTGTCTCCTTCCCCATCCAGCCCCCCCCTTCCCCCCTGCCGCCTCCCGCCCACGCCGCCATTCCCAACGCCAAAGGAGATGCTCTGTCATTTAGGGGAGGAATGCCGTAAACGCTAATAGTCTCCTTTATTATCAGCGCAACGGCAACCGTAAACCATATTAAGACCCGCGACTATATTTACCGCTCACTCTAGCGCCGTTTACTCGCCCATATAAATAAATTGGTTTCGGCGGCGGCTTGGCGACGGCGATGTGTTCTTGGTTGTCGCCGACGACAGCAGCGGCGGCGGCGACCTCGTAGGGGAGGAAGCGTCTCGTTTCGTTGTTGTTGGAGACCGGGTGGGAGAACGAGATGGCTGACGAGGAAGAGGGCGTCCTGAATAAAAGGTCAAAAAAGGTCGAATGGAAAAACTGTCAATTGGAGCGATTGGTCTTCGGAAAAGAGCTCCACTGCTAACAGTGCTTCGGTCTCTTTCTCTGTGTCGTATTTTTTTCGCTTTCTTTTTGTCCCATGACAATCTTGCTCCTTCCCTGTGCAGTTCCTCCTCTTCTTCCACCCTTGTCTTCTCCAATTTCCTCCCCCCTCTTCCCCCTCCTCTCCTCTCCCTCCCGCACCGTCTCCCTCAAGTCCTTTTTTGCGCGCGTGTGCGTGGCCGCGCCGCTCTGTTATGGCTGGGTAATGTGGACGTCGCAGTCGTATTTGGAATTTACGCGGCAAAAAACGCGTCTGTTACACGGGCCCGGCGGTGTGGTCACTCGCTTAATTGCCGCGGATAGAAGGATCCCCGTGTGCGAGGGCCATTCGGGGAGCCTCCGCGCCGCCGCACGGGCACACCTCCCGGGCAGGGGGGGCGGGGCAGGGGGTCGGGCGCAGGGACGGCTGCGTGCATGGCGGCGCTCGCTGGGCGGCGGCGTCGGCTCGCTTCCAGCCCTCCTGCCTGGACGGCCTTCCTGGCTTCTTTATTATTATGAGTTTGTGCATTTTTTAATGTGGGCTTCTCCGTGTGCGAGCCTCGCCAGCTATGTATCAAACGCCTCATTACAAGCTGCCAGAGACGCTGTCGTCATCTCCTAATTGATTTTATGCTAATGACGTGCTTCATCATCAAACAGAATTATGAGGCAGTTTAAATAAACAGCAGAGATACTCAGATAAGAAATCCTGAAGTACCAGTGCGCTGGCTGGAGTGACTCGCGCAAGCAACTTGAGGCGAAGCTCGCTCGTTGGTGTGATATTCGGGGCTCGTTTTCCGCGAGCCCGAAGGCCGAGCGTGCGGCGGCGGCGCTCGGCCAGGATTCAGCTTGGCCTCCCGTCCTCGAAAAATGTGGCCTCGGCGGCGACCGAAACTCCGCATTTGGCCGCGGTCTTAATGGCCAATTATATCGCTCCTTAATTGTCGTATTATGTTTTTGGTGTAATGGATTTTTTTTCTCCAGACCGAAAAGAATTCTCTGATTTTTTTTTTTTTTTTTTTTTTTTTTTTTTTTATTCACGGCGAGTCCTACCACGGCATGTCCTAATAACAGTCCATTTGCCCTCAGGTGCGCGTGGTGCTTCGCGTGTCCCCCGCCGTGACCCTCGCGGAGGGCGAAGCCGAGGTGGTGACCCTGGACAAGCGGCGGCGACAGGTGACCCTCGTTGACCCGCAAACCCGCCAGGCCCAGGAGTCTCGCGTGGGTGTGGCGGCCCCCAAGATGTTCGCCTTCGACCAGGTCTACACGCAGGAAGACTCGCAGGTGAGGCCCGTGCGTCGGAGTACTCTTGACTGACGAGAAAGCTTTACCATCGAAGCTTGATTCTGGTTATCGCGTTGTTATTTTCGTTTATGTGACAGTGGGATGTGAAATATATATATATATATATATATATATATATATATATATATATATATATATATATATATATATATATTATCAATTTCTTTATTGTATCAACAGAATGAAGTGGTGTCCGGGGCAGTGGTGGACGTGCTGCATGCTGTCCTGGCCGGCAACGACGGGTGCGTGCTGTGCTTTGGTGGCGCCTCCCTAGGGAAGACGTACACCATGCTGGGCTCCCACACAGGCCCCGGGGAGCTCGGTGTGATGCCCTCGACGGTGGCGTGGCTGTACAGGGCGATCGTGGAGCAGAAGGCGAAGAGCGGGGCGAGGTTCAGCGTGAGGGTGTCTGCGGTGGCCGTCGACTCTGCCGGAGCTTTGTTCACTGATCTACTCGCCGAATACGCACAAGGTGAGAGGCCTTTTCTTTTACTCTGCTGGGCGCATCACATTGGGATTATTAGTAGACGGCCAATCTTGTTCATTAAGGTACAGAAAGTTATTTAATTATTGTTTGCTTTTCAGATGGCGAGGCTTCCCCCAGTGCATTGCTCCGAGACTCAACCGGCGGCTACCTGTCCTCGGTGGCCGAGCTGCGTGCGCCCTCGCCGGAGGCCGCGGCCCATTACCTCGACGTCGCGATTGCTGCGCGGGCCTCTCACGCCCAGGTGCAGTCCAGCCAACAGCAGGCTCCGGCCTCGGGCTCGGCCACGCTCCTCTACACATTGCACATTTACCAGTATGCTGTAGATAAATCAGGCAAAGGAGGAGGCAAGTTTATTTCTTTTTTCGTCACGTTGCAGGCGTTAATTTATACAAAAGTGCCTCAATTACGTTATATACATGTAAGGCACTATTCATTTGGATTACCTTAATGGGATTAACGGATATTTTTTTCAGTTGTGGGTGGTCGAAGTCGCTTGCACATGATAGATGTCGGGGACCTGAGTGGCAGCGGGGGCGGCATGTCCCTTTCCGCTCTCACCTCAGTCCTCCTCGCAATCTTCAACGGTCAACGATACCTGCCTCACCGGGAGAACAAGCTGACCATGTTGCTGAAAGAGGCGCTCGGCTCGGTTACTTGCCACGCAGCCATGGTAGTGCACATATCCCCTTCCCCGAGGCACGTGCAGCACACGCTCGCCACGCTACAACTGGCCTCGCGCGTCCACCGAATGAGGCGCAAAAAATTGAGGGTCAGTAACTCTTCTTTTTTTTAGGTTTATTATTTCATGTATGGAAAATGTCTGAATGATGACATTGGTATATTTCATCCTATAAGTTTAACTTTTTTACTAACTGCATCATATAATTTATCCTTTAATCTCCTCTCCTCAGGGTCTTGGAGGTTCTAACTCCGGCGGCAGTTCTGAAGGGTCGCACAGTAGATCCTCAGGCGGTGACACTTCTGCAGGATCTTCATCCATGGACTTCTCCTCCTCAGAGCAGTCATGTGATACAGTCATTTACATTGGTGGGGGAGGACCAGGAGATGCAACAGACAATGAGCATCCTCCTGTGTTCATGCCCCATCACACCAACCAACAAATGTGGCCCATTGCCCGACTACGGTCCATGGAACACCTGCGCCCCCATTCAGCATCACCTACACCTGCACATACGCGCCGTGCTGCCTCGGCTAGCCCGACGCCCACTCACGATCTGTTCCAAATGGCGGTCTCATGTGAAACCTCTTCCTCCTCCAAGGACAGTCAGCAACACCAGCAGCCCGGCTAACAGTGGAAAGTCTCCAGGTGGAAACTTTATTCGTCATCAGCCAGGGGTCAGCAAGGTGTCATACAACAACAACACTGGACAGCAACCCCTCCTCTCATCATTCAAGCCACAGGTCACCCTTGGGCCCCTCGTCCCAGGCGACCTCAGACATTTTAACTATAATGCTTATGAGGAGCCCAATAATATGGTTCCCATATTCCAGAGATCTCGTCTCCCAATCCCTGCACACCAACTTCAGCAACAAAGACAGCTGCAACTTCAAAATGCACAGCAGCAGCAGCAACAACAGCAGCAGCAGCAGCAACAACAACAGCAACAGCAGCAACAACAGCAGCAGCAGCAGCAACAACAACAGCAGCAGCAGCCGCCACCACAACAACAAAGTAAACAACTTATTCAAAATCAGCAACTTAAACAGGAGTTCCAGCAGTTACAGCATCAGCATATACAGCAACACCAAAAGCAAATTCACCAACATCAGCTTCAGGCTCAACAGTTGCAGCAGCAGTTTCATCAACAGCAACAGCAACAGCAAGGTCGAGCCAGTGCAAAGGCTGCTCCTGATGGTGTTGTTTCTGATGAACAGTGGATTGATGGGCCTCGTGTTCACAAGTCACGTGTTGCAGCTGCACAGAAATTAAAAACCAACAAATCAGAAACTTGGGTTGACGGGCCTCA
>NC_051401.1:42222769-42245232 GCF_015228065.2 Penaeus monodon | reverse complement strand
TTTTTTTTTTACCAGCCCTAGTTAATGGAACTGAACAAGGGTCCCCTTACATAATCTTTTCCCTGTAGACATTACTTTTACTGAACGTAGGTATATGATAAAAAAAAATGTAGATAAAAGGTCTCGGGATTTTTTAAATTTCCAAAGATTAACTACTTTGGACTTTTTGAATTTTTGTCAACATTTTTTTTGTGTATTTTATAATTGTGTTAATTTTTTAAACCTTAACTTACTCAGGAAAACCTTTTCCCTGTTTATTCACAAATTTGGGTTTTTAAAAACCCAGTGGGTTTTTAAATATAAAATTTTCCTAATAAGTTTGCAGTACTAAAAGAATTAATACGCAGGGAATTCCTACCAAAAGGAGGGCCTCATTGTCAGTGGCATCAGAAATAAAGCTTTTTTTTGCATTTTGTTTTTTCACTTGTTTTTTGTATTGTATTTTTTCATGTTCTTTTGTCTAAATATATGGGGTTAAATTTTTGAATAGCAAAACTTTTCTTTGTAGTTTGTTTGATAAATTTTTCAAAATTGGCATGTTAGCCAACTATATGTTCAGCATCAGTAGACATGTCTTTAAGAAAGATTGAGTTTGGTTTGATATTGGTTTAAATTTTAATTTTTTTAAAAATTTTATTTTTTTGTTGTTGAAAAGGGAAAAAAAATTCTTAGAGTATCTCATAGAAGTATTGTTAAAAAAAAATGTGTGCTTTTCAAATGAAGGTAAATATTGTTTACGAGAATTTAAGTGACATGTGTATTTTTATACTTTGACATAAGCGCAAACGATTTTTTTTTTCCCACTTGTCGGTCTCTTATTTTAGTTCTTCAAAAGCATTTTCCCCCTTAATTTTTGAACATTTTTTATTCCACATCTCGGGTTTCCAGAGAGGACGTGAGGGGGACTTTTTTATCCTTTAACTGCGCATAACACATGGGGGACCGAAAAAAAAAAGGCTTATGGCCCTACAGGCTTTCCCTTTCGTGGCTCTCACATGCTCACTGGATCTGAGCTGAAGAGGGTCACTGAGATCTTACCAAAATGTTCATGGATGCTCATACAAAGGTGTTCACACTCTTCCTCGACACCTTGATGGAGCTGATCATGGTACACAAAGCTGACCTGGGCGATTGGCTTTATATTCTACTTAAAAGGTTGCTTAACAAATGGGATCAGATCTGCTGGGATCTTGCAGACCAAGATCCACAAAACCTTAGATTTAGTCAGGTAAGTGAAGTTTGTTTTCTCTCTCTCTCTCTCTCACTCTCTTCATTGCATTTCTCATTTTGCTCTATTTTTTTTATTATTTTTTTTATCTTTTTCTTCTTTTCATCCTTGTCTTGTACTTGATGATAAAAAGATTGTTTCATAAATACAGAGGGCTTGGTTTTAATTGTAATGCATGCTTCCTTTTTTTACAGAGACTCATTCCCATGTGACAACAATTCATTGTTCTAATGAGATTTCTAGTGGACCAAGCTCAAACTCCAACTCCAAGGTGAAGGTGGCAACACTGACGTACCTCAAGTGTCTGGTGGATGTGATGGACCGTGGCGACCTCACAGCATCCCCGACACCCCAAGGGCACGGCTAAGATCCTTACCGGACGGGCTGACCAGAAGTCCCTGGACATCCGGGGGCAGCTTCAGCGTGCTTCATTGCAATGTTCAACTCAACATCACGGGTTCACAGCACTTTTGCAGCAGCTGCCTTCTGCCTGCCAAAGCACAGCATCGCAGATCATCCAGAGCCACCTGAAGAGAGCGGCCAGTTTGGATGCCTCGCCCTCTTCCCTCCCCACCCGCACAACCTCCAGTGCTGGCGGGACTCCCCTGCTTCAGAGCCCCCCAAAACCTCACTTTCCCCCGTCGCATCGGTCATCGCGACACAATACAATGATTTTGATGATACGGAAAATCTTAATCCAGAAGAAGTGTATAGGTATGTTGTTTTTTCAGTGATTTATAAAGGCTTTACTAGTATATTTGTTATTTGACTATTTTTTTTTTGTATTAGTATTATATATCTTTTTTGGCTTATTTTTAAAAGTACTTTTCTACATTTTAGGAGTTTGAAACGCACAACAGCAGAGATCCAGAACTATAGCTTCGACCTGGATTTAAGTAGTCGCAGAGATAGTTTAGAAAAAACATAGAGATTCTACTCACAGGTGAGAATACCAGATCTTTGCTGATTAAAGGGAAAAAATGAATATGAATGATTCCTTTGTGTATCTTTTAAATTTATAAAAAAATATACTCCTAACTTTTGTTTTCACACTTTTGATATACTGTCATTTACATACTATTGATGTAATGAAACTTCTGCATTAATATAAATGTAAGTTTTCTTAAAAAAAAAGCATATCTCTTTTCGATATATACGTGATATTATGTGATAAAAGTTTAAAATATTGTCTCTCCTCAAAATAAGAAAATCAAACACCTTTCCTGTAAGTGCAGAAAGCTTTTTTTGAGAGAATAGAACCAACAGAAACTAGGTGTTCCCCCCACAGGATCTGGGATTAGTCAATTATCAGCTGGTGGGGCGACCTTCGCACCATAGGACACTGTAGAGGGACAAAGGGTGTGGGAGGATACCAATGGCATCCTTTCTGGGAGATCCTCAAGCGTTTCGTCACCCACACATCGCAACCTCTCCATGATGTCGACTCTTCGAAAAACGGATTTGACACCCTCACAGACGATGATCTCGGTAGAGGTATTTTTTGATTTGGCTTCTCCTGTTTGGGTTTGGGGTCAGTAAGCCTAAGTTGCCTGCATGCTACATCATGTACATTGGATGCTACTGTGCAATGGCAGAAGTTGAGTTGTGATTATTTTTTTTTTGAGTCAACAGTTTTTTTATGATAAATTTTTAAACTACATATTTTCTTTATGGAAAGAGATTATTCTTGAAGCAACCTTGTGTTTTTATTTTATTTATTTTTTTATATGGGTTCATTTTTTTTTAAAAATATGCTTTAATGATTTTTAATTTATAATGAATTATGTTTCGGGGTATTTCGTTGTTTCTTTTGTTACAGAATTCTTTTGTTTGTTGATTTTTTTACTCGGTGGTAAATCCTTTGTGATGAAAACTGTTCGAATTATTCATAAAGATTAGTGAGGATTGATTTGCTGCATGAAGATAAATGATCTTACCCATTGATGCGGGAAAACATGTGCTGCCAATTTGTTGGTTTATAGCTACCAAGGGGGTCAATTGATAGGCCTATTTGTCCTCCCCTTTTTTACCTCAAATCCTTGATTTTTTCTTTTTTTCTTTCTTTCTTTTTTTTTCTTTCTATTATTGTCACCCTTATCATGTTACTTTTGATGATAATAGTGATTTTGTTGTTACTTTTAATGTAATGATAATAGTTTTTAAAGGTAAAATTTTTTTCCGGGGAAACAGGATGATGTCAGGCAAGCCTAGAAATTTGATTCCTTGGTGACTAAAGGTGTGTGGGAGCCATCTTTATGTAAAAGAAAATTTAAAGAAAAACCAAAATGGACAGTATATGTGTGTGAAATATGGAACCCCAGCATCAGTGGGTTAAAATTGAATTGAAAATAATGCTTTTTGTCACAATTCTAGGAGATGGACAGGAGAGTGATGCGGAGATAATGTCTGGCTTTAGTGGCAGAGCTAGGTAACACAGGGGGAGGGACGCACAGCAGAAAAACGTGTGCGTTGACATCTCTAATACGACTGGCGCTTTACAGGCTCCACTCTAGTCTGGAAGAGAATTTCCGTGCTGTGCTGAGGTTGTTGTTAGAGAGTCTTGCGTGCGACGATGGAGGTCAGCGTGCCTGGTGCTAGCCGTTCTGACAGAGATGATGAGGAGAAGTCCCCTTGGGGCATCACTTCCTTAGTTTTTTTGGAGCTTATCATCCTTAGGGTCCTCAATGCACATGCTGACAAAGAAAAGGAAGTCCTTCGAGCAGCAAGTGTAAGTGTTCTTTAGCAGAGGGAGCAATTTCTTGGTTGGATTTCTGTGCTGATGATTAAAGACTACAACCTATTTTAAAACATGTCCATAGTTCTAAATGGTATGTTATCTGATTTTCAGGTTTGTGCAGGAACTGTAGCAGAAATCCTTCCTCCTGAGGTCGTGATTTCGGGGGGTTGGAAGCCCTTATTCAGATGGGAGAGTATCCAGTGAATCAAAGCGGCCATCAAAATGCTCAATAAACTGGTTGAAGCCCACCAACCATCCATTGTTGCTGCAGCATTGCCTGAAATCATGCCTGGACTCATTAAGGTCTGTAAAGTATAACAGTGTTATTGTTGTTTTTTTAAATTTTTGATTTCATTTGATATTTTTGAAAACAAGAATTTGATTAGTATTGTAGATTATAGTACTGTAGCACTGAAATTCCAAAAGTGAGGACTATTTGGAGTTGCGCAGTTTGTGATTTAAGGTTTGTCAGATAAGCTGAGCCCAAGGGAGAGGGAATTGACTTGTTTTCATATTACTATTACAAGTATGAGACTTTCTCATAACTAGATGATTTCCAGCCTAATGCACCAGCTTTAAACTCACAAAATTCCTGCATCATCCCTGATTAATATTACAGGTATTATACACAGTGGATGATTAAATAAGGACTGAGCAAAGCTTAATGATAATTTAAAATGGGTTTAATATTATACACACATGCATGAGGATAGACACGTGACACAGCTAACCATTACAGATGGTTTTAAACAAGCAAGTTGTTATTAGGAATAAAATGTAAATCTGGGAAAACTTGCAGAAAAGATTTAGAACAAATTTGAGAAACTTGAAAAATCATCAGCAAAAATCTTTTATTTTTCTGGGTCAGTATTCCGTAAACAATGGGCAGATATTCTGGTTCAGTTCTTGGGAGATTGTGACATCATCAGAATAATGAAATGAACATAAAGAGGCTTTGCCAAGCATGCCTTTGTCAAAAAAAAAAAAAAAAAAAAAAAAAACCCGCCCTGACCAGCTTGATATCTTGCCATTGTGCAAAAAGTTAAAATGCTAATCTGATCATTTACATAATCATATTTTTTCATACTGTGGAATTCTCCTAACACCACTCTTTTTTTTTTTCATTAAAAAAGAAATTGGTTCACTTACTTTCCAACTTGTTTTCATGTTGCTCCATACTGTAAATAGGAATGTGTTTGGAGTATTTTGGTGTTATTATTATCTAGCACATGATAGTTGATGTTTGTTTTTTCAGAAGAGAAGGAGAAAAAATATATTATTTAATTTTGGTAGCTTAGACAGTGGAGTGTGATTTAACCCTCTCAAGTGGAAGGATTTTGCTCCTAGTTCCTTATTCTTTTTTCTAGTTATGAAAACAAACACCATGTAAAAAGGTCATTGTTTACTGACTTAAAAGTGTACAAGGAATTTTTAATGTACACTCAATAGCATCATTTACATTCTGTCTTTCTTTTCATCTTTGCCTCTTCAGCTGGTAAGCATGACTATTTGATTCTGATGACTGTTATGAGTGCAATCAGGATGAATCTGATAGGACTTTCCCTAACTTTCATGTTTTATGATGAAGTTTTAGTTGTTCTTTTTGTTTTTTGTTTTTGTTTTTTTTTAAGATATGTGCATGACAGTAGGTGCCTAATTTCACATGGCTGGAAGAATAAGAACAAAGCGTGTCTCAGATTATACTCTCCAGGAGCAAACAGTTTTCCCCCCACTCCCACCAAGCTTTGGTTCACAAGTCACTTTTAGAACACTGCAGAACACCTTTGGTTCCCCCTCACAAACCCCCTCACTGAAGCTGATGTAGGGATTTTTACTTTATATACATCCACAGGCATCAGAGCCTTAGGATGAAATTGACCTATTTTATTTTTAAAAAAGAGTTTTATTGTCTGTCCCCCCTCCCCCCAAAAAAGGGGGTTGGACTTCCAATTGGGAAAAAAAAAAAGACAAGAATGTGTTTAAAACAAGCAGGGATTGTTTTTAAATTCTTTTCCCGTGTGATTAATAGACACAATTCTCCCTTTTTGGGAAAGTCTGAGTAGTTTTTAATAGTTGATTTATACTGCAAGCTACATTCATCTTCATCATGATATTATGCTGATAATGGGCAATAAATAGATACAAATCTGTTAATAATTGTAGGTTTCTTTTAAATATTTTTATGATGAGTATTTAGTCAATGTTTAAATGGTGCATTATGTGTAGCAACGCTGCCTTTCTTAGCACATGCAGTTTGAAAAAGTTTTTTCTTTCTTTTGCTTTTTGAGTCTTGCTTACCTTTTATAGTAGTTGGCTATATATGTTTGATTTTAGTTTTTGTTTTCTTAATCATCTGGAAAGGATTGATGTTTAGGATTTAAATCATTGACTTTCTTGGAAAAAAAATAAAATAAAATAAAAGTTGGTAACTGCCAGATTTTTGATTGCTCCAGATAGAGGGCGGGTGATTTGAAAACAAAACAAGACAAAGAGACATGCTATAGAGACAGTTACAGCAACTTGTGATCTTCACAGTATGTTCTCCCTTGTTTACATGTAACTGAAGAAAACTCCACATTACTGTTATTATTGAAGATACTTCATAAACACAACCCAAAAATCAGATTTATTTCCATTTTTGTTAGAATATTGGAGATTCTTTTTTTTATTTTTTTTTTTTTTTTTTTTTTTTTTTTTTTTTTTTTTTTTTTTTTTTAATTAAAGGTGCACTTTATAATTGAATAATTGAATGTTTTACAGAATTTTAAAATCAGGTTTAAATTTTCTGTAGAAGAAAAAAAAATGGAGCATTTAGTATATATAATATATATATATTATTTTATATTATATTATATATATATATATATATTTTATATATATAATATAAATATATATAATCTTTGTCAGCAAATCATAAAACATAGACAAATTTAAATTGTTATAAAATGCTTTTTTTAAGATTAGAAAGACACTATGCATTTACCTTGTCCCAGTCACACAAAAGAAATTAGTAGTTGCGTTAGTTGTATTTACTGGTGTTACCACAAGTTATATTTCCTTATTGGATGAAACTTTTGAAAAGAAGAAAAATTTTTTAAGACTTTCAGGCAAATGTAGTTTTATTGTTAGTAATGCTACTTTGTGGTTTATGTAATAAAAGTATTTTTTGGTTTAAACTATGACACTTGTGTTATGTGCACATGAATATTCACAGATTTAGTGGAAATCACAGTAATCTTGTAATTCATATGGGCCTCATGTCAGTAAAATCTTATGTCTTACTGAAAGTAGTTTTAGTGGGCAAATAGTTTACTAAAATGTTCATGGAAAGTATAATCGTGCGAGACAGGTTCTACAGCCTGATTTTTGTATTTATTTGAAGAACTGAGAGGCTGACAGTATTTACTCTCTGTAATGATGAATGACGTTGATATTTTCTCCTTATTTTCTTCGTTTCTTATGTAATGTTCCATAGGTCTGTTTGAAATTATTTTTCTTTGTAAATTTTTGAAGCTGGAATTTTATTATAAAAGACCAGTTACTGGAAGATATTTTAATTTTTTTTTTTTGATACAGTCATATGCTACCAGATGCCTCTTAATTAACCTGAAAAATCTGCCACAAAGCAAAAACGGAATTTTGCACTGAATTACAGATGCAGTCATATTTATTTTGTGTAACACTGATAAACCGACTTGTGTATAGTGCTGAGTGTGTCCCCAAGTACCCTTCTGACTTCTGTCTGTGTTGATAATGAGGCAGGCAAATTTTTGAGAGATGTGCATAAACTTTGACAAATGATGTTATGAGCAGCTGTAAGATTGCGTATAGTGTTTACATATCACATACTGTCATGGGAAAAGAACAAGCCAATTGTGTTAAGCATGGGTTTCCAAAAATAGGGAATTACCCTTACATGCATCAGCTTAAGCACAGTTGCTTAGACTGAGGTTTGTACTACCACAAAAGGCTTTTTGAATACTCTTGAATGCTTTTTTCCTAGCTTTTATTGATATTGTAGCTGAGCTCTATAGAATTAAATCTTCTGACCTGCTTGCATTATAAGTGGGAATTTTAAATGAGTTAAACTTATATTTCATATAGAATCAAATGAGATAGCAATGAACTTTGAAAGAAATATGTCATATATCAGATACATCTATTCATGATTCAAGAAATGTGGTTACATTGTTTTGTACAATTTCCCTGATAGTTTTGCAAATTATGTTTCTGGGTGATGTTGATTTTTGTTTTATCAGTCATTGAAACAAGAATCTGTGGTAGTAAAATCAGATATGAAAGAAGTTATTTGAACTGACTTGGCTGTTATGATGACAAAACAGTTCACATATTTTGAAAATGATCTGAGGATTATTATGATGCACATTTTCTTTCAGTGAGAACATGAAAAATTATCATATGGAGAGACAAGTTATCTTAAATTGATAATTGGGATTAATTAGAAGTGTGGCTATCATGTACTCCTCTACAATGGATAAAAAGAAGGCATTGTATAATCATATTTATTCTATTATTTACAGGCATATGACAACAAGGAGTCCTGTGTACGCAAGGCTTCAGTGTTTGCATGGTAGCATTGCATAATGCTGTGGGAAGAGGATGCCAATGCCGACCACACTTAGAGAGTCTTACAGGATCCAAGTTGAAGCTCCTCAACCTGTACATCAAGCGGGGCTGAGACCCAGAATTCGGGGGCATCATCTCCAAAGTCTGGAAAACCCCACCCTTTAATAATAATAACTATATGTGGAGGTGGAAAATGGCGGGTGTTTTGGGGATAGGGTAGGGGTTAGGGGGTGTGGCAGAAAGATTAATTTTATTTAACCTTTGATGGCTCAAAAAAAAAAACAAGAAAAGATTTTGTAATTAGACCCTTTTGAAAAAAAACAGAAATAAATAATAAAAAAAACTCTGTAAAATATAAATGACTCAGATTTTACTAAATTTATATTTGAATAGGAAATATATTTGGCCAACATTTGCTAATTTATGAATACGTTGTATTAGGTACACAATTTTTTCTTTAAGAATTGGAAATAGAATCTCCCCATGAAGTTTTGGCAAAAAAATTATAAAAATATGCCCTTGGGAAAGGGGAAGTGCTTAAAAAAAAATAAACAAGGACAAAGTTTTGTGTGAAAAATTTAAAATTTTATGAAGAGTGCGTTGGTTGAGAGAACGTGATCAGGTTGGGTTTGGACTCCTCAAATTTGGTGCCAGGTGGTTTACCTTTTAGTTTTACCAGTAGTTTTACTGACTATTGCTTATTTGGGAAATTTTGTTGAAAATTATTTTGTGATTATTGATAACAAGATATGGTTTATCCGGGCAAAGTGAAAATTTAAAACCAATTGAGGATTTTTTAAGGGCAGAAAATGTGCCATTAGGGGTGCAGTTCATTTTAATAAAGAGTTTACATTTTTTCTTGCTGCCTACCTCGTTTCTCCTGCATGGTCACTTCTTCTTTGGAAAAAAAAGTGAAGTTAAATTTTAATTCCCAATAAAGTGTTGATTTTAAACAATAGTAAACTCAATTTTGGGGGTGGGAGCTATCAATTGTGCTGGAGGTGACACCATGATAGTTTATATCCCTTTTTTTTGTAACCCCTTTAGCTGACATAATGATACTAATGTGTTTGGGTTTTTCATGGTCTCTTGTAAATAACAGTTGTCACATTTATTTAATTGTTGACTGGGTCTGAAGTAACGACGCAATGCCCCGACTTGATGACATCTGGGGTGGTATGACATAATGGTCATTTTAGACAAATATAGATGATTGGGGGCCCCCCCATTCCAGAAGATTCCCCTGCGCCTGATGGCTTTGTTGAATGCAGATTTGGAAAGAAGATAGGCGTGTTTTAATATAGTTGATTACAAAAGCTTTTTTTTCTCAGTGGCAGGATACTAAAGTTCTTTTTATTTAAAACAACCAGGTAAAATTTTTTTAGCATCAGATAAATTACTTACCCACCCCTTATTAATCAAGGGTTTTAGCATGATTTTGTTGATAGACCAAAATTGTTAAGGGTACTGATTTTTTCAAAATGAGCTTTAAAAAAGACGAGCTTATCACAATTTTTGAGATCATCAGCAAGTTTGATCAGGAGATATAAGTATATATTTTTATGATGATGTATGATTATGTAATGTAGTATTGCAATTTTTTATGTTGTGTAGCATTGTTTTGTATGTTTCCATTGATATTATATATATAACACATATAGTTGTGATACATATGTATATGTGTTATTTTATGTAATGTGATGATATGGTTACTTTTTGTATTTTTATGTATGTATGGCAAAAAGTGTGTTGGTTGGGGATTATTTATTATATATATAATAATATATATATATATATATATATTAAAATTTTATAAACACAACCACACACACACACACACACACACACACACAACCACACAACCACACCCACCAAATACACACACACACAAAACCCCAACACAACCCCAAAACACACCACCCCACACACCAAAACACACCACACACAAACAAGCACACCACACACACACAAAAACACAACACACCACCACATATATGCATTAAAAAAAATAACAATTGAAGACACAAGCATACATGATAATATTGTACAAATCCATACATACACATACATTTTACCCTATATACATAACATTACACATACAACTAAAACATTAAAATAACTTACACATACTATACATACACATCATTTCACAAATCCCAAAATACAATATAGACTTACCTTTGTATAATGACATAAAATTTGTATGTATAAAACATAAATAGCACATACCCATATTTGAAAGGCACAAGTTTCTCTTTTTCAACAAGAATTTGAGCTTAAAAAAGTATTACCCAAAGTCAAAGTAACGATTATATCCTCCCATGTTAATAGCCTTCAGTGTGCATGTCAACAAGCTTAGCAAAATACTGTTCTTTTATGGTATGATAATCAAATGTAAGAAGTTTTCAAAATGCTGCGATAAAGGATGTATAAAGTAAGGGGTTTAAACAGTTGTAATACAGTTTAACCATATATGATAGTTTTAAAGTTAATACTTTTTTAAATTACATTTTTTTTTATTCCATGTTTCCTGAGTTTTTATTTTTCTCTTGACCTAAAATTTTCCTGTAAAAAAATTGAATCTATGGACAGGTTTGACCCTACAAGTGGACTCTTGACTGCAGCCAAATATAAGAGGTGTAGCAAGGCAATAAGGAATTTGTGTTTGAAGCATTTGCCTATATCTGCTTTAAAACTAAATTTTAATTTTTTTGGATTAATTTTCCCATGGAAAACCATCAAAAACACGGTGGAAAAAATTAGGTTAAGCTCATAAATACAAAATATTTGAGACCCGTGACTACATTGCAATGACTTGTTGTGCGACTTTTGGGGGGCAGCGGGGGGGTTTTCTTCCACCACTAAGTTTTTGACCGGAGCGCTATTTTGAGTCTTTGAGGCTTTATTCAGGCTTTAATTGTTTGCAAATGTTGGGACTTAAAAAAAGAAAAAAAAATATCAGTAGTGATTTTTTGTTTGAATCAGAGCCTAAAAATCAGTTTGTAAATGAATAGAGTTTTAAGAGAGATTTTTTGCTCTGTGGATAATTTGTGATCTTGTCTATTTTCAAATCATGCTAAGCTGTATATAATGTTTTATGTGCCAATGAGTTTTTTCTTTTCCAGAATTGTGATAGCCTGATTTTGTAAGAGTGATGTGCTTGTAGCCCAGAAGTCAAAAAATCCTTTCTTTAGTAAAATATTTTTTCCACATTTACAATTAACTTTTTTCCATAGTTAAAGTGAATGGGGATTTTGAGGTCAAGCATATGTTTAATGAATTACTTATTTGACCATGTTGCCCGTTTTTTTTTTCCTGGTATCAAAAAAAAAATTTATTTTAAAGGTGTTTTTTTTTTTTGGGGTTTTTTGGGGGGGAAAATTGGGGCCCGGAGGATTGGATTTATGGGAAGTTTTTCTAAATCATATTATTGACTCAAAATTTGGGTTTTCCAGCAGCCCTTTCCTAGTTAAGAACGTGAATTAAAAAACTTCAAAATTTGTTGTGGGGGTTTAATGCAGTTCTTTTTATGCACAAAACTAGCAGATCTGGTTTTTTGAGCCTTGGATGATTCTTTTTTCTTTGATGTAAATGGGGAAAATGAGCCATATTGAACACCAATACCATATATGAATACTGGAAGGAATTTGAGCTTGATGGAAATGCAAGATTTGAAGGATGGACAGTGTGATGATTGGTTAATCGTGTAGGTGTGAGGGAAGCTGGCTGCCCCAAGTGACTCCTTTGCACATTCATTTTTCCTAAAAATCTCCCTTTATTGATGAAATTTATTCACCTTTTCGCAACATTTTATATTGGGGTTCCTCCCTTTAAAGAAGCATTTATATCTGCAGCATATGGCTATGGCAGGTAATCTTCATCCCAAAATCATTTCATTGTGTATCATCTTTTGTAGTTAGTTTTAGTTGGCAGATTTCAGAACAGGGTCTGTTGCTGAAATTTATGTAGGAACTATATTTGTTCATTTCAGATATAGTGCTTACTTTGATTGTTCATTTCAGATATAGGGCTTACTTTTTTTTTTCTTAAATAACACAGATAATACAGTTAGAAATTGCTAACAAGGTGTTGAGTGTTATTCGCAATGCTCTTATGTGTGTGAAGTTGAACTTTAATTATAGTATCAAGAAAAAAACAAAAACAAGGCTTTGAATAATACACCTTTTGAAAATGGACAAAAACATGGAAAAAAAAAGAGATAAGGATATTAAAAAGATAAAACCACAACCTCTATGTGTTGAAATTGTCTTAGAAAAAATGACAGGGAACAGAAAGACTTGCATAACTAAACAATCATTTTTATTTTACACAATACATGACTATGCTGGCAAAAGACCACCTTTATAAATATAGAAAAGAGATACAGTTCATACATACCTCTCTGTAATTTCTGTTTGTGGACAAACCTCACTATGTAAATTAACTATCTACCAATGTACATTCAATATATATTACTGTGTATTCTGTGCATTTGATTCAAGTAAATCACACATTATGCAACTGAGATAATCCTGCATAATCACCTGTATGCAGGAAACAATTGCTCACAAATATACAATAAGAATCACATTCACCAAGAAGCTAGGCTATTGACTTAGACTAAACAATAACCAAATTGCTCATAGATCACCAATAAATTGAAAAATGGAATCACTAAATCCATTTATATTATATATTATATGGAATAAGGACTAACTATTTTATAAGGTTTACAATGGCAAAAATAAATTGCCTAAATTAATGGTAATGTAAATAGTGCAACCCCATTTTCCATTGAATAAAAGTGATCCATGATCAATTTCACATTGTTTACCCTATGGCGTTGTTTTCTTCACTATTGCCACAAAGTACATCAATTGGGACTGTGTTGTTGGTAAAAAGAATACAAAAAGTTGTTTGATAAATGTCATGAAATAAAGTCAAACTGTCTATAATTACAAAATAGTCACATGTCAATATGTCCAAGGCTAGAAGCTTGCTTTTATAGATATACACAGCTTGGCAGTTATGAATTTGCTGATGCCTGATAAGTAAAATTCTTTGAAGGCAATATTATCTGGAAACCGAGTCAAAAATCTCATTTTCATATGAAACCCATTTCGTAGAATTATTATTATTATTGCAAATGAGATCATGGGCATAGAATAATACAGGGGTTTTATATATTTCCCAATTTTTTTTGTAAATATCTTCCTTGATCCTTAGCACATGTACAGAACAAAGATACAGACCTAGGACCTGAGCTGGACAGATTAAATGCAATAATCATAATTGCTTTTATAGATAATCACACAAATATATTTTAAGATGCAAATTACACTAATGGCAAAGGGACAAATATTCAAATACATTTCCTGAAGAAATTTTTTCTTGGATTGCAAAAGATATCAAGACCAACTTGAAAATGTTTGAATTGAGATGGTTAAATAACACAGGAATAAAACACGTTGCGTTTCCACAGCCCCCAATGTCAGTTGATCAGAGTTTCACGTCGCTGTCTAGGCAGAAAAGCTGTAACAACAAGGACACGACTCCGGGCGGCTGCAACGCGCTTCTGCAAGATAACCGTCTCCCTCGCAAGCGCTTCCACAAAGGTGCGATGATCCATCGGCGAGTCCTCCTTTATGTGTACTGTAAAATGAAAATGGGGCAATCAGAAACAGACTTTTCAGATATAAATCTGCATAAGATTTTTCATACAATTTTTCAGTGATTAAAGGGATGAATATACTAAATACATAGTACATTATCATATAGACCTTATCAATTCCGGTGTAAAAACTAACCAGGTCTTTACTTAATGCTGTAGAAGGATACTGCAATGCCATTATCTAAAAGGATAGACTACCATACTGCATAGTAAAACACTCTATGGGATGGTACTTCTACAGTTTTATTTTGTGCTAATTCAACAGGAAGTTTCTAAGAACTATTTCAAAGTCACAGTCTACCTATTAAAACCAAGTAGCTTTTGAAACTTAAAATAATGAAAAATTACATCTACAAAAAAACAAAAAATGTGCAGTTGCATACGTACGTTTGACTTACGTTCGTAGCTCCAGGAATCTGAAGGAACATTCAAATTCCCTTTAGCCTGAGCTAAGTCAGCTTTTAGGGCTCTCTGGATAGTTTTAAGAGATAGAATTTGCTGACGTGACGCCCTCAACTGAGGTATGTCTGCTGCTCTTGGGCGGCCTTCGTATCTCTTCACATCCTCCTCTGACCATTCCTCAACTTGAACTTTTGATAAATCATCTGTTGCCTGAGGCTTAGGCTGAGGCTGCTGTTGCTGGAGAGCTTGAGACTGGGCCTGAGCATCTCGTCTATGTTCTTCATCCATCTCAGAATCCTGGGAGGAACTAAATGAGGAACACTCAGAGTCTCGGGGGATGCTCTCATATCCAGAGGATTCACCCAAGGAAGGGTTGGTGCCTAAGGACCCACTATTTGCTGCTGGATGGTGATGCTGGTGGTGCTGGTGATGCTGATGGTGGTGCTGATGGTGGTGCTGGGGCTGTAGGTTCTGACCAGTCCTCCATGCCTCACTATTTTCTAGGGGAGTTGCACTCCCCTGAGTTGCAGCACCTGAATCATGACCAGAGTCGTATCCTTCCGTGGGTGTGGGGGCATCAGGGGGGTACATCAGGGTACACGTGTAGCGGTAATTTCCCCTCATGCCTACAGCTGGGGGTTTAATTGCCCCGACACGAGCTGACTTACCCCAACGTGTGCGTACTGATCCTGTTTCCCCTCGCCTGCCAACACTTTGCTTAGCTGCACTTTGTGAGACCACTCGTGAGGGAGACTTTATCAAGTTTTTTGAATTGCGATCGGGAGATTTAGAATTTTCTCTACTTTTAGCAGGGGTTTTTACTTTGGAATCTTTGATTTTTGAGATATTTTTCTTGTTCTCAACATTTATTTATTTTGCTTTGCCCCCCTTATAGGAGCTTTAGTTTTTCCCAACGCCTACACAGAGGAATTTTGAAAGTTTTGAAGTCTGCATCATATATTCTGAATCTTCACTTATGTTACTAACACAGTCACTTTCATTATCACTTTTCCCAGTAACCGTTCGCTCATCATTCACATCAATAACATCTTCATCTTTGCTGTAATCATATTGCACTGGGTTGCAAAGAACAACATTAGCTTCGACATCTTCTATAAATTCTGGCAAAGAAACGCCATTTATAGGAACGCGGTCTGCTAACTTTTCTGTGGAATCTGCCAATGGTGCATCCTTTAAATTTACACTAGTTTCAGACACATGCTGCTTTATGCTTGGGTTTGATGAACCATCGGGACTTTGCATGGAAGAAAAATTGAAGAACATAGAAGGGATGTATGGTACCAAATCACTTTGTACATCACATGTACAGTGATCTTCCGGGAAATCCAGGTCATCTGTTTCCCAATGCATTTTTATCACTTGCTGAGTCCTCCAAATGTGTCTAGAGGTCGGCTTAGCCACTGCGACTTGCTCCTCAGGGCTGACTCTAGTTTCAGGATGCTGTCGCCATGACGAAGACGCTTTTTGTTAAGTGGGACCAATTTTTCCTTTTGCCTGAACAGGCTCGCTGCATATACTGTCATCTTCTAGGGGTGGCTTCTGATCCTCAAGTAAGGAGTCTCGGCTGTTGGCCAGGATTTCTGCAAGGGTGGCAGCTTGCAACTTTGGCCCACCTGTATGAACCCGAGGACTTTGACGAGCAAGTGTTCTGTACAAGTCATGAATCTTCGCTAGCTCATGCAGGTTCCTGTTAGCCACATCAGACTGGAGAGCTAAACTAAGATCCTGACAGACTCTACCATAGTCTGTAACCTCAAACAAACTAAACGGCCGAGAATCATCCTCATCAGAGTCATCCTCATCCCCAGTTTCACCCATCTGAGAGTACGAGTCTGAAAAATCAAGAAATGTTTTGAATAAATCTTTGGAGTCGTACAAAGAATTTTATTTGCAACCAACCCCTATATTATCTATCTATCTATCTATATAGATAGATAGATAGATATAAGATAATTGATATGGGTTTTGGGGCCAAAGAAAATATAAAAATAATTTCCCCACAAAGACCAAATTATACATTTTCAAAAAAAGTATATTAAATATAATTTTCAAAAAGATATATAAAATTAAAATTACAAAACAAAAAACAAATACATTATAAATATTTATATAAAATATATAAAAAAATTTTTTTTTTTCACCCTTTTTTTTTTCCCCCCCAGTTTTTAACCGTTTTTTTGGGTTTTTTATTCATTTTCAAAAAAAATTTAAAAAAAAAAAACCAAAAATTTTTTTTTCCCCCGCCCTTTTTTTAAAATTTTATATTTCACGGGTTTTTAAAAAGAAAAAAACCCAAAAAAAAATTTTTTTAAAATTTTTTAAAAATTTTGGGGGGAAAAAAAACCCAATGGAACCCTGTCCAATTTCCTTGGAAATTCAAATTCATTTTTAACAATTTACAAATTTTTACTTTAAACTTTAATTATTTTTAAAAAAAATAAAAAAAAAATTTTAAAATTAAAATTAAATTAAAATAAAAAATATTTTTCAATTTTTATTTTATTTAAGTCCTTAAAATATTTTTAAAAAAATTTCGGATTTTAAAAAAATTTTTAAAAAATTTTAAATTTAAAATTTATTATATTGTTAATAATAAATCTTATTATTAAATTTTTTGGAAATTAAATTATAAATAATAAAAAACGAAAAATTTATAAAATTTTAAATAAAAATAAATTTAAAATTTTAATGTTTTTATAAAAAAAAGTAAAAAAATAAATATATAAATTTTAAATGAATATTAAAAAAACAAAAATTTTTAATAATTTTATTAAAAAAAATTTTACAATATTAAAAATTTTACTATAAATAATAATATAATAATATTTTAAATAATAAAATTTATAATTTCTAAATAAATATTATATTAAAAATAACAAAATATAATTTACAATATTATATTTAATATAAATTAAAATATATATATAAATATATAAAATTTAAAAAATTATAAAATTTTTAAAATTATTATAAACAATATAAATATAACAATAAAAATTATAAATAAAAATATAAATAAAAAAAAAATATATATACATATATATATAAAATATAATAAAATATATATTATAAAAATTAAAGAAAAAAATATATATAACATTAAAAAAGGAATATAAAATAATATATATATATTTAACAATATAAAATTAAAAATAATATATATATAACAAAAATTATATATTATTAAAACAATTATAATATTAAAAAATAGTAAAAAAATAAAATTTTAAAAAATATATAACAAATTAATATTAATAAATAATATAAAATAAAATATATATACAATATAATATAAACACTATATAATATATAACACAATATATATATATATAATACAATAATATATAAATACACATATAATATATATATACAAAAATTTTAAAATATAACACAAATATATATATACACAAATATAAATACACAAAAAATATACACATAAATAATATAAAAAAAATTTTACCAAAATATATATATTAAAAAATAATAATAATAAATTAAATTATATTATTATATAAAATTTTATATATATACAAAAAAAAAAAAATTATATATAACAATAATATATAACCATATATTATATAAAAACAATAAATATTAACCATAAAAATATATATAAAATATTATATATATATAACATATATAATATATACACATATAAAAATATATAATTTAATAACAAATAATATATATAAAAATATATATATTATTTAACAAAATTATTATACAACAATAAAATTTTACACAAAAATAAATAAATTTAACAATATAAATATAATAATTAAAACCCCATTTTTATATATAAATTATAAAAAAAAAAATATAAAAAAATATTATAAAAATTAATTAAAATATATATATTTACAAATAAAAAATACATTATAATATACAATAATAAATATAACATAATATTAATATATATATAATAAAAAATTTTAATTTATTTACATTAATTTTTAAATTAATTATAATAATATATTAAATTTTATATAAATAAAATTATATATATATAAAAATATATAATATCCTTTTATAATATAACACATTTTAAAAAATAAATATATAAAATATATATTAATAATATATATACAAAAATATTATAAAAACATTATATATAAAAATAAAAAACATATAATAAAATAAATATATATATTATAATATAATATACAAATATTACAAAATATATTACAATAAATATATAAAATATAAACATTAAATATACCAAATTAATAAAAATTAAAAATAAATAAAAATATATATATAACCCCATTATATTATAAAAAAATATATATAAAAATATAATGTAAAAACATATATAATCTATAATATAAAATTTTATACATATAATATACATATAATAATAAAAAAATAACATATATAATATATACATATATATATATAATAAATAATATATAAAAAAAAATTTTAAAATAAATATATATATATATATATACATATATATAAATCAATAAATATACATATAATAAACATATATTATAACATTATTAATATTAAAAAGAACATTAATATACAATAATATACATAAAAAATATACATAAAAAATATAAAATATAAAATAATAATTATATAATACATATATATAATATACAATATAATATAAATTAATAATATACAAAAAAAAAATTAATATAGAATAATTATAATATAATAATAAATAATATATATATAAAAAATAAATAATATACATTATAAATATTACATATATATTTTTTATATAATACAAAAAATAGTTTAAACATATATATATTATACAATATATAAAAATTAATAAAAAAATATATAATAAAAATATAAATATTATAATACATATTTTTCTATTATATAAAATATAAATAAATTCTATTTTTACAATTAATAAACATTATAAATTAAATTTATATACTTTATATATATATACAAAAATATATATATATACAAAATATAATAACATATTTATAACATATATATAATAAATAAATAAAAATTTAGTACATATATAAAAATACATATATAAAAACATATATATTTTAAACAATTAATATAAATAATATAAAAAAATTTAATATCCATATATATAAATAAAATTTTTTTTAAATATAATAAAATATATAAATATACATATTTACATATATATACAATTTTATACAATACATAAAAAATATATATATATTAACAAAAAACTATAAAAACAATACTCATAAAAACATTACATTATATTACATAACATATATATACAATAAATATATAAAATTACTTTAAAAAATTTATAATATAATCATATATTAAACAAAAATATATAACATACCATTATATATACAATACATATATACATATACATATATAACTTAATTAAAATTTACAATATATATATAACAATATATACATACAATTATAACATAACATATAACTATACATAAAATAAATATCATAAAATACATTATACATATACATAATTATAATATAAATACAAATACATACATAATATTCAAACAAAAACTATACAAAATATATAAAACACAAAACCCCAACACACACCCACACCACACACACACCCCACACCCCACACACAACACACACACACACACACACACACCCCACACACAACACCACACAACCACAGAGAGCGCAGAAATGGAAGTAATAAATGACCAAAATAACCTGGAAAAGCTATCTACCTGTGAATGGGATGCAATGTCAAATTTTCTTCCGACAAAACTCTGAGAGGGTGGTCTATGTTCAACACTCATCACCCCCCTTGGCAGGAGGTCTGGGGAAGCCGAACAATATCTTCTTCACAACCCCCCAAAGCCAAAATATAAAAAACAAATAAGTGGATACATTTAAAAAAAATATCAACTCATAGGTTTATTATATAAATGATGTAAAAAAAAATTTACACTCATAAGAAACTTACTTGAAACTACAGTAAAAGGTTAGATAGGATAGTCTGGAACGGACTGAGAGTTCTGGGGGGATGTGTGCTGAGGACGTATGGACGTCTGACCCACCCGCGTTTTGGGGTTTGAACGACCATTCCACCCTGCCCAGTTTCTCAACCTTACCGTAGCCATTGCTTCCTCAGCTGCTAAGTGCTTCAAATTTAGGTTCTTCTAATACAGTGGTTTTTGGGAAAAAAAGGCATTTTATTGTTTTAAAAGAGGGAGGATATAATACACATTTTTTTGTTCTTTTTCTTTTCCATCAAAAAAATTAAATCAAAAATTATAACTTTTAAAAGAACTGTTTGTAATTAATTTAAAACAAGACCTTACCAAGACCAAGAGTGCTTGAGTTTACATTTTTCCCCCTCACATGACAGAAGTGAGCTCAGCTTTTCGCCCTCTTCAGCCAAAGCTTCACACGGGAACAGATATCATCAAGGAAGGTCTTCACCCCCAGACCCCCTCATCAGGGGGCACGGGCCCCGTCTCTCCTCTTCAGAGATTCCTTACAGGGGATCACTTTCACTGGGTGGGTTAGGTCTTCACTTTCTACCCTGGACCTGAAGGAAAGTTTCTTTCTCAAATTTCCCTCATCAGATTGGGCCCGGGGGCAAGGCAGCATAGGTCCAGCGGGTCGTCCAGGACCAGAGGAGGATTTTACTTAGGGTGTCTGGTCATGTCTAGGTCGATTCTTCCCCAAGTTGGGAACTGTGTGAATGTGTAAAAATGCTGCGGGGTTGCAGAAGTCTGCGTGGGTTGGGGCTGGTAAGTCTGCTGTTGTTACTGCTGCACAACCTGTGCTGTCTGGATGCTACCCCCCTTTCCAATATGGTTTTTTGTGGTCACAAAAAACCCATAGCCGCTGGGTTTTACGAGGGCCCTTTAAACCCCCCAATTTTTCTGATTTTTTGGGTTTTTTAATTTTCTGTGCAGCTGCAACACGTGACTTGTGAACACGAGGCCATCAATCATGTTTATCAGAAACAAAACCATAGGGGCAGCCTTGCACGGCTCGACCTTGCGTTGCCGTTTTTGTTTATGAAACTGCTGCGCAACTGCTGAGCCCGAAGCTGATGTTTGGGGAATTTTCTTTGGGGTTGCTGATATGCGAGCGAACTGTGGAACCCTGTTTAAGTGTGATTTTGAATAAGTTTTTTATTTTGTTTTTGGTGGCGGCTGCTGCTGTGTTTTTGTTTTCGGCTGCTTTGTTTCTGCTGTTGCTGATATTTTGGTGAAAACTGCTGAACGTTGCTGTTGTTGTTGTGTGTTTGTTGGGTGTTGTTTCTGCTGCTGCTGCTGCTGCGTTGTTGTTTTGCGCTCTGCTGCGTTGTTGCTGCTGCTGCTGTGCATTTGAAGTTGCAGGGCTTTGTTGTGAAGTTGGTGTGCAGGGGGGGGGAGAGAGATCTCTGGAATATGGGGAACCCTATATTTGGGCTTCTAAGCTTTTAGTTAAAATGTCGAGGTGCCTGGGACGAGGGGCCCAAAGGGGACGGGCTGAATGATGAGAGGAGGGGTTTTCTGTCCGTGTTTTTGTTGATGAACCCTTTCGACCCTGGGTGATGACGAAAAAAGTTTTTCCCCCTGGGGACTTTCCACTGTTAGCCGGGTGTGGTGTTGCTGACTGTCCCGGAGGAGGAAAAAGGTTTTACATGAGACCGCCCCTTGGAACAGATCGTGAGGGGCGCGGGTAGCCCGGGGGAGCCCCGCGTAGGCAGGGTAGGTGATGCGAAAGGGGGGCGGGGGTTCCCTGGGGCCGTAGTCGGGCAAGGGCCACATTTTTTGGTTGGGTTTTGGGCATGAACACAGGAGGATGTCATTGTCTTTGCTCTCCTGGTCCCCCCCCCAATGTTTAAAAAAATGACTGTTTAAAAAAAATGA
>NC_051401.1:42206072-42222669 GCF_015228065.2 Penaeus monodon | reverse complement strand
AAGCTCAACTATATGTATTAGGTATGTGTTCAATCATAGGTCCATCTTCAATTGCATTTCCCATCAAGCTCAAATTCCTTCCAGTATTCATATATGGTATTGGTGTTCAATATGGCTCATTTTCCCCATTTACATCAAAGAAAAAAGAATCATCACAGAGGCTCAAAATCACAGATCTAGCTAGTCTTGTGCATGAAAATGAACTGCATATGAACCCCACAACTAAAGTTTGAGAGTAGTTAATATCACGTTCATTAACTAGGAATGAGCTGCTGGAAACTCCCAAATTTTGTAGTCAATAATATGATTTAGTAAAACAATTCCATAATATCCAATCCTCCAGAGCCTTTAGTTCAATATACCCCAAAAATCATAAAATACACCTTTAGAAGAGATCATATTTTTTTGATACCAGAGAAAAAAGAAACGGGCAACATGGTCTAATAAGTACAGTTCATTGAACATATGTCATTGACCTCATAATCAACACATTCAGCTTTAACTATGGAAGAAAGTATAATTGTAAATGTGGAAAAAAATATATATTACTAATGAAAGGATTTTATGACTTCTGGACTACAAGACACATCACTCTTACAAAATCAGGCTATCACAATTCTGGAAAAGAAAGAACTCATTGGCACATAAATCATTATATACAGCTATAGCATGATTTGAAAATGAGACAAGATCAGCAATTATGAGCCACAGAGCAAAAAGTCTCTCTTAAAGCTCTATTCATTTACAAACTGATTTATAGGCTCTGATGTCAAACAAAGATCACTACTGATGATTTATTTTTTCTTTTTTTAAGTCCACAATATTTGCAACACAGATTAAAGCCTGAATAAGCCTCAAAGACTCAAAATAGCTGCTCCTGTCAAAGACATGTAGTGGTGGAAGATCCCGCCCAGCTGCCCCAACAGTCGGCACAAGCAAGTCATTGCAATAGTAGTCACTGGGTCCTCAAATATTTTAGTATTTATGAGCTTAACCATAATTTGGATCCACTCGTGTTATGATGGTTTTCCATGGCAACAATTAATCCAGAAAAAATTAACAATTTAGTTGAAAGCAATGATATATGGCAAGTGCATTCTAATCACAAATTCCTTGATTGCCTTGTCTGAGCACCTGCTTATATGGCCATGCAGTCAATGAGGTCACACTTGTAGGACTCAAACCATGATCCATAGATTCAATTTTTGACAGGAATTCTAGGATCAAGAGAAAAGTAAAGCATCAGGAAGCATGGTAATAAAAAAGAAGTGAAATAATTAAAAATGTATTAGACTTTAATACATATCAGTATATGGTTAAACTGTATTACAACTGTTTCACCCTTATCTATTATACATCCTTTATCAGCAGCATTTTGAAAACTTCTTACATTTGATTATCATACCATAAAAGAACAGTAGTGTTGCTAAGCTTGTTGACTATGCACACTGAAGGCTATTAACATGGTAGGATATAATCAGTTACTTTGAGCTTTGGGTAATACTTTGTTAAGCTCAAATTCTGTGTTGAAAAAGAGAGAACTTGTGCCTTTCAAATATGTGTATGTGCATATGTATGTTTATACATACATACATTTTATGTCATTATACAAAGGTAAGTCTATATTGTATATATGGATATTGTGTAAGTGTATGTGTATGTATAAGTATGTGTAAGTATATGTATATGTTTAAGTATTGTATGTGTATATGTATATGTATGAGTATGAGTATATGTATGTGTATGTATGGATGATTGTACAAGTATATATGCATGTATGTACTTGTGTCTTCATATGTGTATATGTGTATGTATATGATATATGTGTGTGTGTGTGTGTGTGTGTGTGTGTGTGTGTGTGTGTGTGTGTGTGTGTGTGTGTGTGTGTGTGTTGTGTGTGTGTGTGTGTGTGTGTGTGTGTGTGTGTGTGTGTGTGTGTGTGTGTGTGTGTGTGTGTGTGTGTGTTTGTGTGTGTGTGTGTGTGTGTGTGTGTTATATATATATATATATATATATATATATATATATATATATATATATATATATATATACACACACACACACACATTTGCACATACATACATACAAATACATATAAGTATACACATATACATACATACATATACATATAAGTATACACATATACATATGTATACACATACATATATGTGTATATATATATAATATACATATAGGTATACATACATAAACATATGCATACACATACATAAACATATGCATATACATACATATACATAATCATACATACATACATATAAATATATACATATATATCTCCTGAAGCTCAAACTTGCTGATGATCTCATAAATTGTGATAAGCTCAGTCTTTGTTAAGAGCTCATTTTGAGAAAATCAAGTGATCCTTAACAAGTTGGTCTATCAACACAATCATGCTAAAAACCCATTGAATTAATGAAGGTGGTGGGGTTAAGTAACTTATCTGATGCATATAAAAATTACCTGGTTGTATTAATAAAAAGAACTTTAGTATCCATGACCACTGAGAAAAAAAGAGCATTTATGTACATCAACTATATTACAAACACAGCACTATCTTACATTCCAAGTCTGCATTCACACAAAGCCATCAGGCGCATGGGAATCTTCTGGAATGGTGGGCCCCACACATCCATCTATACTTGTCTCAAATGACCATTATGGTCATACCACACCAGATGATCATCAGAGTCAGAGGCATTGCAGTCAGTTACATTCAGACCCAAGTCAACAATTGAATAAGATGTAGAGCAACTGTATAGTTACAAGAGACCAGTGAAAACCAATCACATTAGTATCATTATGTCAGCTAAAGGGGTTACAAACAAAGGCATATAAGACTATCATGGTGTCACCTCCAAGCACAATTGACTAGCTCCCAGCCCCTAATAATATGAGTTATACTATTGTTAATAATCATATCATCTTTATTGGGAATTAATATTTAACTTCACATTTCTTTTCCAAGAGAAGAGAGTAGACCATGCAGGAGAAACTGAAGGTAGGCAGCAAGAAACAAGTGTAAACTCCTTTAGTTAACATGAACTGCACCCCTAATGGCACATTTGCTGCTCCTTAACATCCTACAATTGGTTTATAATATTTCACTTTGCCAGGATAAGCCATATCTATGTTATCAATAATCACAAAGTAATCTATCACACAAAGATTGCCAAGTAAGCAAATATGTCAGTAAAAACTACTGGTAAAACTATGGTAGAACCACCTGGCACCACAATGTTGAGGAGTCAATCCAACCTTGAGTCACGTTCTCTCAACCAACGCACTCATTCATAAATTCATAATTTTACACACAATAGCTTTGTCCTTGTTTATTATTTTTATAAGCACTTCACCTTCCAAGGACATATTTTCTATAATTTTGTGCCAAAACTGTCATGGGCAGATTCTATTTCCATAATTCTTAAAGAAATATTGTGTACATCTAGATACAACAGTATTCATAAAATTAGCAACTGTTGGCCAACTATATTTCCTATTCTAATATCAATTAGTAAAATCTGAGTCATTTATATTTTACAGAGCTTTTTTATTATTTATTCTGTTATTTTCAAAACGTCTAATTACAAAATCTTTTCTTGTTTGTTTTTTGAGCCAATCAAAGGTTCAATAAAATTAATCTTTCTGCCACACCCCCTAACCCCTACCCTATCCCCAAAACACCCGCCATTTTCACCTCCACATATAGTATTATTATTAAGGTGGTGGTTCAGACTTTGGAGATGATGCCCCCGAATTCTGGGTCTCAGCACGCTTGATGTACAGGTTGAGGAGCTTCAACTTGGATCCTGTAAGACTCTCTAAGTGTGGTCGCATTGCATCCTCTCCCACAGCATTATGCAATGCTACCATGCAGAACACTGAAGCCTTGCGTACACAGGACTCCTTGTTGTCATATGCCTGTAAATAATAGAATAAATATGATTATAGCAATGCCTTCTTTTTATCCATATGTAGAGGAGTACATGATAGCCACACTTCTAATTAATCCCAATTATCAATTTAAGATAACTTGTCTCTCCATATAATAATTTTTCATGTTCTCACTGAAAGAAAATGTGCATCATAATAATCCTCAGATCATTTTCAAAATATGTGAACTGTTTTGTCATCATAACAGCCAAGTCAGTTCAAATAACTTCTTTCATATCTGATTTTACTACCACAGATTCTTGTTTCAATGACTGATAACACAAACATCAACATCACACAGAAACATAATTTGCAAAACTATCAGGGAAATTGTACAAAACAATGTAACCACATTTCTTGAATCATGAATAGATGTATCTGATATATGACATATTTCTTTCAAAGTTCATTGCTATCTCATTTGATTCTATATGAAATATAAGTCAACTCATTTAAAATTCACTTATAATGCAAGCAGGTCAGAAGATTTAATTCTATAGAAGCTCAGCTACAATATCAATAAAAGCTAGGAAAAAAGCATTCAAGAGTATTCAAAAAGCCTTTTGTGGTAGTACAACCTCAGTCTAAGCAACTGTGCTTAAGCTGATGCATGTAATGTAATTCCCTATTTTTGGAAATCATGCTTAACACAATTGGCTTGTTCTTTTCCCATGACAGTATGTGATATGTAAACACTATACTGCAATCTTATACAGCTGCTCATAACATCATTTTGTCAAAGTTATGCACATCTCTCAAAAATTTGCCTGCCTCATTATCAACACAGACAGAAGTCAGAAGGGTACTTGGGGACACACTCAGCACTATACAGAAGTCGGTTTATCAGTGTTACACACAATAAAATATGACTGCATCTGTAATTCAGTGCAAAATTCCGTTTTTGCTTTGTGGCAGAGTTTCAGGTTAATTAAGAGGCATCTGGTAGCATATGACTGTATCAAAAAAAAAAAATTCAAATATCTTCCAGTAACTGGTCATTTTATAATAAAATTCCAGCTTCAAAAATTTACAAAGACAAATAATTTCAAACAGACCTATGGAACATTACATAAAGAAACGAGAACATAAGGAGAAAATATCAACGTCATTCATCATTACAGAGAGTAAATACTGTCAGCCTCTCAGTATCTTCAAATAAATACAAAATCAGGCTGTAGAACCTGTCTCGCACGATTATACTTTCCATGAACATTTTAGTAATCTATTTGCCCACTAAAACTACTTTCAGTAAGACATAAGATTTTACTGACATGAGGCTATATGAATTACAAGATTACTGTGATTTCCACTACTCTGTTGAATATTCATGTGCACATAACACAAGTGTCATAGTTTAACCAAAACATACTTTTATTACATAAACCACAAAGTAGCATTACTAACAATTAAAACTACATTTGCACTGAAAGTCTTAAAAATTTATCTTCTTGCAAAAGTTTCATCCAATAAGGAAATATAACTTGTGGTAACACCAGTAAATACAACTAACGCAACTACTAATTTCTTTGTGTGACTGGGGACAAGGTAAATGCATAGTGTCTTTCTAATCTTAAAAAAAGCATTTTATAACAATTTAATTTGTCTATGTTTATGATTTGCTGACAAAGATTATATATATGATTATATATATATATATATATATATATATATATATATATATATATATATATATATATATATATATATATATATATATATATGCTCCATTTTTTTTTTCTTCTACAGAAAATTTAAACCTGATTTTAAAATTCTGTAAGACATTCAATTATGCAATTATAAAAAAAAAAAAAAATAAAAAATAAAAAAAAATCTATGGCTGAATCTCCAATATTTCTAACTAAAATGGACAATAAATCTGATTTTGTTGTGTTATGAAGTATCTTCAATAATAACAGTAATGTGGAGTTTCTTCAGTTACATGTAAACAACGAGAACATACTGTGAAGATCACAAGTTGCTGTAACTGTCTCTATAGCATGTCTCATTGTCTTGTTTTGTTTGTCAAATCACCCGCCCTCTATCTGGAGCAGATCAAAATATCTGGCAGTTACAACTTTTTATTTTATTTTATTTTTTTGCCAGGAAAGTCAATGATAAATCCTAAAGACATCAATCCTTTCCAGATGATTAAGAAAACAAAAACAAAATCAAACATATATAGCCAACTACTATAAAAGGTAAGCAAGACTCAAAAAGCAAAATAAAGTATAAACTTTTTCAAACTGCATGTGCTAAGAAAGGCAGCAGTTGCTACACATAATGCACATTTAAACATATGACTAAATACTCATCATAACAATATTTAAGAAACCTACAATTATTACAGATTATGTATCTATTTATTGCCCATTATCAGCATAATATCATGATGAAGATGGAATGTAGCTTGCAGTATAAATCAACTATTAAAAACTACTCAGACTTTACCAAAAGGAGAATTGTGTCTATTAATCACACTGGAAAGAATTTAAAAACAATCCCTGCTTGTTTTTAAACACATTCTTGTCTTTTTTTTTTCCCAATTGGAAGTCCAACCCCCATTTTTGGAGGGAAGGAGGGACAGACAATAAAACTCTTTTTTAAAAATCAAATAGGTCAATTTCATCCTAGAGGCTCTGATGCCTGTGGATGTATATAAAGTAAAAATGCTACATCAGCTTCAGTGATGGGGTGTGAGGGGGAACCAAAGGTGTTCTGCAGTGTTCTAAAAGTGACTTGTGAACCAAAGCTTGGTGGGAGTGGGGGGCAACTGCTTGCTCCTGGAGAGTATAATCTGAGACACGCTTTGTTCTTATTCTTCCAGCCATGTGAAATTAGGCACCTACTGTCATGCACATATCTTAAGAAAAACAAAAACAAAAACAAAAAGAACAACTGAACTTCATCATAAAACATGAAAGTTATGGAAGTCCTATCAGATTCATCCTGATTGACACTCATAACAGTCATCAGAATCAAATAAGTCATGCTTACCAGCTGAAGAGGCAAAGATGAAAAGAAAGACAGAATGTAAATGATGCTATTGAGTGTACATTAAAAATTCCAGTGTACACTTTTAAGTCAGTAAACAAATGACCTTTTTACATGGTGTTTGTTTTCATAACTAGAAAAAAGAATAAGGAACTAGGAGCAAAATCCTTCCACTTGAGAGGGTTAAATCACACTCCACTGTCTAAGCTACCAAAATTAAATAATATATTTTTTCTCCCTCTCTTCTGAAAAAACAAACATCAACTATCATGTGCTAGATAATAATAACACCAAAATACTCCAAACACATTCCTATTTACAGTATGGAGCAACATGAAAACAAGTTGGAAAGTAAGTGAACCAATTTCTTTTTTAACTGAAAAAAGAAAGAGTGGTGTTAGGAGATTCCACAGTATGTAAAATATGATTATAGTAAATGATCAGATTAGCATTTTACTTTTTGCACAATGGCAAGATATCAAAGCTGGTCATGTTTTTTTTTTTTTTTTTTTTTTTGACAAAGGCATGCTTGGCAAAGCCTCTTTATGTTCATTTCATTATTCTGATGATGTCACAATCTCCCAAGAACTGAACCAGAATATCTGCCCATTGTTTACGGAATACTGAGCAGAAAAATAAAAGATTTTTGCTGATGATTTTTCAAGTTCTCAAATTTGTTCTAAATCTTTTCTGCAAGCTTTCAGATTTACGGGTATTCCTAATAACAACTTGCTTGTTTAAAACCATCTGTAATGGTTAGCTGTGTCACGTGTCTATCCTCATGCATGTGTGTATAATATTAAAAGCATCTTATTATCATTAAGCTTTGCTCAGTCTTATTTAATCATCCACTGTGTATAATACCTGTAATATTAATCAGGGATGATGCAGGAATTTTGTGAGTTTAAAGCTGGTGCAGTAGGCTGGAAATCATCTAGTTATGAGAAAGTCTCATACTTGTAATAGTAATATGAAACAAGTCAATTCCCTCTCCCTTGGGCTCAGCTTATCTGACAAACCTACCTAAATCACAAACTGCGCAACTCCAACTAGTCATCACTTTTGGAATTTCAGTGCTACAGTACTATAATCTACAATACTAATCAAATATCTTGTTACAAAAATATCAAATGAAATCAAATTAACAAAACAACAATAACACTGTTATACTTTACAGACCTTAATGAGTCCAGGCATGATTTCAGGCAATGCTGCAGCAACAATGGATGGTTGGTGGGCTTCAACCAGTTTATTGAGCATTTTGATGGCCGCTTGATTCACTGGATACTCTCCCATCTGAATAAGAGGCTTCAACACCCGAATCACGACCTCAGGAGGAAGGATTTCTGCTACAGTTCCTGCACAAACCTGAAAATCAGATAACATACCATTAGACTATGGACATGTTAACATAGGTTGTAGTCTTTATCATCAGCACAGAAATCCAACCAAGAAATGCTCCCTCTGCTAAAGAACACTTACACTTGCTGCTCGAAGGACTTCCTTTTCTTTGTCAGCATGTGCATTGAGGACCCTAAGGATGATAAGCTCCGAAAAACTAAGGAAGTGATGCACAAGGGGACTTCTCCTCATCATCTCTGTCAGAACGGCTAGCACCAGGGCACGCTGACCTCCATCGTCGCACGCAAGACTCTCTAACAACAACCTCAGCACAGCACGGAAATTCTCATTCCAGACTAGAGTGGAGCCTGTACGCGCCAGTCGTATTAGAGATGTCAACGCAGCACGTTTTTCTGCTGTGCGTCCCTCCTCTGTGTTACCTAGCTCTGCCACTACGCCAGACATTATCTCCGCATCACTCTCCTGTCCATCTCCTAGAATTGTGACAAAAAGCATTATTTTCAATTCAATTTTACCCACTGATGCTGGGATTCCATATACACACACATATACTGTCCATTTTGGTTTTACTTTATAATTTTCTTTTACATAAAGATGGCTCCCACACACCTTTAGTCACCAAGGAATCAATTACTAGGCTTGCCTGACATCATCCTGTTTCCAGGAAAAAACTTTTACCTTTAAAACTATTATCATTACATTACAGTAACAACAATATCACTATTATCATCAATAGTAACATGATAAGGGTGACAATAATAGAAAGAAAAAAAAAAAGAAAGAAAGAAAGAAAGAAAAAATCAAGGATTTGAGGTAAAAAAAGGGGAGGACAAGTAGGCCTATCAATTGACTCCTTGGTAGCTATATCCAACAAATTGGACAGCACATGTTCCTGCATCAATGGGTAAAATCATTTATCTTCATGCAGCAAATCAATCCTCACTAATCTTTAGTGAATAATTCGAACAGTTTCATCACAAAGGATTTACCACCGAGTAAAAAAATCAACAAACACAGAAATTCTGTAACAAAAGAAACAACGAAATACCCCGAAAACATAATTCATTATAAAATTAAAAATCATTAATGCATATTTAAAGAAAAATGTACCCATATAAAAAAATAAATAAAATAAAAACACAAGGTTGTTTCAAGAATAATCTCTTTCCATAAAGAAAATATGTAGTTTAAATATTTATCATAAAAAAAACTGTTGACTCAAAAAGAAAATAATCACAACTCAACTTCTGCACATTGCACAGTAGCATCCAATGTACATGATGTAGCATGCAGGCAACTTAGGCTTACTGACCCCGAACCAAACAGGAGAAGCCAAATCAAAAAATACCTCTACCGAGATCATCGTCTGTGAGGGTGTCAAGTCCGTTTCTCGAAGAGTCGGACATCATGGAGAGGTTGCGATGTGTGGGTGACGAAACGCTTGAGGATCTCCCAGAAAGGATGCCATTGGTATCCTCCACACCTTTGTCATCTACAGTGTCTATGGTGCGAAGGTCGCCCCCACCAGCTGATAATTGACTAATCCCAGAGTCCTGTGGGAGGAACACCTAGTTTCTGTTGGTTCTATTCTCTCAAAAAATGCTTTCTGCACTTACAGGAAAGGTGTTTGATTTTCTTATTTTGAGGAGAGACAATATTTCAAACTATCTTATCACATAATATCACGTATATATCGAAAAGAGATATGCTTTTATTAAGAAAACTTACATTTATATTAATGCAGAAGTTTCATTACATCAATAGTATGTAAATGACAAGTATATCAAAAAGTGTGAAAACAAAAAGTTAGGAGTATATTTTTTATAAATTTAAAAGATACACAAAGGAATCATTCATAGTCATTTTTTCCCTTTAATCAGCAAAGATCTGGTATTCTCACCTGTGACGTAGAATCTCTATGTTTTTCTAAACTATCTCTGCGACTACTTAAATCCAGGTCGAAGCTATAGTTCTGGATCTCTGCTGTTGTGCGTTTCAAACTCCTAAAATGTAGAAAAGTACTTTTTAAAAATAAGCCATAAAAAAGATATATAATACTAATACAACAAAAAAATAGTCAAATAACAAATATACTAGTAAAGCCTTTATAAATCACTGATAAAACAACATACCTATACACTTCTTCTGGATTAAGATTTTCCGTATCATCAAAATCAATTGTATTGTGTCGCGATGACCGATGCGAGCGTGGGAGTGAGGTATTGGGGCTCTGAAGCACGGGAGTCCCGCCAGCACTGGGAGGTGTGCGGGTGGGCAGGGAAGAGGGCGAGGCATCCAAACTGGCCGCTCTCTTCAGGTGGCTCTGGATGATCTGCGATGCTGTGCTTTGGCAGGCAGAAGGCAGCTGCTGCAAAAGTGCTGTGAACTCCGTGATGTTGCAGTTGAACATTGCAATGAAGCACGCTGAAGCTGCCCGCCGGATGTCCAGGGACTTCTGGTCAGCAGTCCAGGTAAGGATCTTAGCCAGTGCCATTGGGGTGTCGGGGGATGCTGTGAGGTCGCCACGGTCCATCACATCCACCAGACACTTGAGGTACGTCAGTGTTGCCACCTTCACCTTGGAGTTTGGAGTTTGAGCTTGGTCCACTAGAAATCTCATTAGAACAATGAATTGTTGATCACATGGGAATGAGTCTCTGTAAAAAAAGGAAGCATGCATTACAATTAAAACCAGGCCCTCTGTATTCATGAAACAAAATCTTTTTATCATCAAAGTACAAAGACAAGGATGAAGAAGAAGAAGATGAAAAAAGTAATAAGAAAAATAGAGCAAAATGAGAAATGCAATGAGAGAGTGAGAGAGAGAGAGAGAGAGAGAAAAACAAACATTCACTTACCTGACTAAATCTAAGGTTTTGTGGATCTTGGTCTGCACAGATCCCAGCAGATCTGATCCCAATTTGTTAAGCAACCTTGTAAGTAGAATATAAAGCCAATCGCCCAGGTCAGCTTTGTGTACCATGATCAGCTCCATCAAGGTGTCGAGGAAGAGTGTGAACACCTTTGTATGAGCATCCATGAACATTTTGGTAAAGATCTCAGTGACCCTCTTCAGCTCAGATCCAGTGAGCATGTGAGAGCCACGAAGGAATGCCTGTAGGGCCATCAAGCCTTCTTTTCGGTCACCCCAGTGTGTTGATGCGCAGTTAAGGATGATGTCACTCACGTCCTGCATCTGGAAACCACAGAGATGTGGAATGAATAAAATGTTCATAAGTTAAGGGAAACTGCTTTTGAGAGAGACTAGAGATAAGAGACAGACAAGTGAGGAAAAAAATATCGTTTGCAGCTTCATGTCAAAGTATACAATACACATGTCACTTAAATTCTCAGTATAACATACTTACCTTCATTTGCAAAGCACACAGATTTTTTTAAGCAATACTTCTATGATGATACTCTAAGAATACTTTTTCCCTTCAACAACAACAAAAATAAGATTTTAAAAATTAAATGTAACTCAATATCAAACACAAACTCTAATCTTTCTTCAAGACATGTCTACTGATGCTGAAGCATATAGTTGGCTAACATGCCAATTCTGAAATGTGATCAAACAAAACTACAATGAAAAGTGTTTGCTATTCAATATTTAACCTCCATATATATTAGACAAAAGAACATGAAACATACAATAACAAAAAACAAGTGAAAAAACAAAATGCAAAAAATAGCTTTATTTCTGATGCCACTGACAATGGAGGCATCCTTATGAGATAGGAATAGTCATGCAGTATTAATTCTTTTAGTACTGCAAGCTTATTAGGAAATTATATATTTAAACCGACTGAGATTTTTAAAACACTAAATTATGTGAATAAGCAGGACACAGGTGAGTCACTGAGTAAGTTAAAGGTTGTAACAAAATTAACACAATTATAAAATACACAAAACAAAAATGTTGACAAATTCAAAAAGTCCAAAAGTAGTTAATCTAGGATTCAAATAATCCTGAACCATTTCATCTACATTTTTTTTTAATCATATACCTACAGTTCAGTATGTAATGTCTACAGGGAAATGATTATGTAAGGGGACTCCTTGTTCAGTGTCCATTAACTAGGGCTGAGTAAAAAAAAAAAAAAATAAATAAAAATAATAATAAAAGGAACAAGTGAATAAAATTATAATAATTAGCCACTCCATCAACATTTCAAATAAAATATAAAATAAATGGACAGACTAACACATATGGCATTGTATTACATCCAGACAACAGGCATGGAACTCAAGGCCTTACAAAGGAGGAAATCATATATCAGTAAGAAGAAAAAGAAAAAGAAAAAATAATAAAAAAAGAATGACCTGGCCTGTTATCTAGAAGTAACACATTTATCAAAACTATAGACAGGGGGAGGAGAAAGCTAGAATGAAGAAATCTACTCAATGAAATCATCTCACCTTCACTGTTGGCTCCCACACTTCCTTGAGAATACGTTGTTGTGATCCGTACCAGAATTGCTAGGGTACGGCAAGAAGAGAACCATTGATAAGCTACATACAAAAAAAAAATCAAACGCAAAACACCATCTGCAACAGAATCAAATGTGGCAACCAGGCTATCAACAGATGTCTGTATAACCTTTGGTAGATTTTCCCATTGGTATAGTGATGAGCCTCAATGCAAAAAGGAGAATGAACTACATTACAAAATAATAATACACTACAATGAACATTCATGCATTGAACAGCCTCATTGCCAACATAACTGATAGGAGGGAGGGGATATGGGGGTTCATGTACATTTATTGCCCCAAGCTAGTACATCATGGTATAGCTGTCTAATATGGAGAGAGAAAAGGAGGGGGGGACTACCATGGTATGGGATAACACCATGGCACTGTAGTAGTACTGTATCTTACATAGCTACAATAATTCATGCAGATAAAATGTCTTCCTTGAATCTAGCATTCTAAAAAGTATTAGTCTTTGAAAAGCCATCTCTCATGACGTAATGCAGAATTTCACATAAACAACACACAATTACAACTATAAAATCATGACACAGAAGGCAACATTTAGATATGTAAATGCAAAAGGAAAACAAGCATTTTAAATTTTTTAAAAAAATATAAAATACTGGCTTAAAATCAGCCCTCTGAATAAATCTTATATTGGCCAATGTCCTAAAAAGATGAGCTTTAATAAAGTTGCCATGTCTGCTCACTCTTTGGTTTATTTACTCTTAATTAGCTATCTATGTACTGCATAATGTCTTAGTATTACCATGTCTTTTAATCTTTTTTGGACATCATGTAATAATCATTATAAGCAACACATCACAAGACACTAACTTTTTTCATTCAAAATGGGATGGAGTCTTCAATAACTTAGTTGGAGCAGGAGAACTCATTGCAAGGAATGCATAATTTATTAGCATTCACATTAAAGTTTAAAGCCTTGTAGTTTACCATAAAACAATGCATGTTTAGCTTTTAAGCATAACTATCCCCCATAACTAAGTCTGCAGTTGCTATATTAAGACTGCACACTATATGACTGCTGTAAGCTTGCTCAGTATTCACGCGCACTATCCATAATGCTGTTCTCCTGCCTGCCCTCAGGTTCTTGAGACTCCAAAATTGGCAGACCAACTTACATCACTTCTCCTACAGGAGTCAAAGGAACGTTCAGAGCAAATACTGGAGGTCTCGCTATCGTTGTCAGATTGGTCCTCAAAGGCTTTACTGTACATCTTTCTGTTTGGAGAACGCTGTGTGCGGAGATTTGGTTACTAGGCAAGCAATGGGAAATAATTATCATAAAAATCAACAACTTAGAAGTTAGTAAGAAGCAATGCCCATTAGCATGGATTCTTTATCAATGTAATGTATTTTAATCACAATTTTTTAGATTTTGTTTCTGTAAGAAAAACAGAGAAAAAAAATGTACTACAAATATTAGTGTGGAAATTCAAATAACAAGATCATGAACTTCCTTATAAATGTGACAATAAAACATCATTACCAGTAACAACAATAATAATAATAAACAAAAAATATAAATATATACATAGATGTATTTCACTACCTCAACTACAGAGCAATTCATTATGAAAGTATCACCAAAAACACAATAGAGGAAAAAGGAAGGAAGGGTTTAATCTAGCCACAGAGATAAAAAAAAGAAGAAGAAAAAAAGGGGACAAAAATAGTCTACATACAGTTTACAATGAGAGTGTAGTAATACAAAAAGCTTTCTACAAATTACACAAAGAGAAGTGTGAAGTAACTAAAAGGGGATCTAAAAAGCTCTGTAAACAAAATCCCTTCCTTCCTAGCTTGCAGCAGTACCCAGCCAACTAGTGCATGTGCAACCAACCAGTGATAAGAAGCAGTGAGTGAGTGTTACAGTGATGGTCTGACATGACCAACAGTTAAGTGTGTGCCCCTAAAAAGCTGACTAGTAAGCAAGGTAGAATAAAAAAAAATCTAGTGTACCTTAGTTATTAATCTAAATCATGTAAAAAGCTTTATACTGCACATATTATAGCAACTTAAAGCTAATAATAAAAGTGTTTCTACATCTGCTTCATTTGAATCTAATAAAAAGTTATTTAGCTAAGCCGAAAGCAGAGCACTGAAATAAATAAAAATTGCATATGAAAACCAAATTTACTTTCCATCTTTATGATACTAATGTTTAAAATCCATATCCAAAACACTAAACCTTTTACAAATAATACTAGAAATAATAATAGAAATAACTTTTTTCTGTGCAAGGACTTACTTAGCTTTCATGCTTACATCCTCACAAGCCTTCACTCACTCTAAACATACTTTCAGCTAATACTCAAGTAATCTGACTCTAGTGAATATAAATAAAAAACAAAACAAACAGGTATCTACAGTGACATATATCACACACAACAAAATAGAGGTGCTAAATAAGGTGATACCTTTATTCATTTATTTGTAAACAGTACACTAAGTGAATTTAACATTCAGTGGTAATGTGGAAACACAGGCAAATACAAAAAGGTATTTAAAAAGAAATAAGGCTCATCTTACAAGGAAATCTCATCTACAGTTTAATTTTGTCTCATCTTTTTAATAACTTACAGGTTGACGGTAAGCCTGGAACTCTCCTCCAGCTCTATCACATCGATCAACCCTACCAGGGTAGTTTGATCTTTCACGCTGTTTAAATGAGAGTTCACATCCTAATTGCTGACATGTGAAGGTTGAGATATGTAGACAGACTTGTACATAATCAACTAGACAGATAATTGATACATTATGAAATACGTGAAAGGCTTCATCCATTTCTTCATACTGCACTTCCAAATACACTGAAAGATGCTCACACACTGCTAGACTTTATATCCTAATTGTATTGTCTGATGCAAAACTCAAATATTTAACAAGCCTCAAGTTTCTTTCATTCCTTCACTAATTTAAAAATGGAATAGTAAATAATTTCTAATACTAAAAATATCCCTTTCCTTTCCAAAACAAAGGCATGATTTCCTTTTTTTACTGTTATTTGTTTTTTGTTCTCCCATTTTGTCAGAACATCAAGAAACCTGCAACTGATTATAATCTATATAAATCATGCCCAGCATTTTACAGATTTTTCTGATATTTATTAATTTGATTATATATGCCTTGATTTTTTCTGATATTTACCAATTTGATTATATCTGCCATGAAAAGTCAAATACACATACATAAACTAATTTCAATGTCTCCCTTTTACGCCAACATACATGCAAAAAATATGCATACATATAAACATTCAATCTTACAAAAATGTTTCATTATAAATGTACAGGACTCCTTATATTCACACTGCACAAACATTCACTAGAAATACAAATTCTGTTCAATCACTTAAGAGTTATCATTTAAATCCACAAAAAATATTAAAATGAAAAAGTAGGGGGAAAAAGTGTTTATGAACTAACTACACCTGAAATATTTCTATAACAATAAAAAAAAAAGGAAAAGGTGAGAAATGGACAAAATTAAAGAGACTAGCATCAGTGATCTTAAAGGAGCAAAGAAAGATTTTTCTGTTAAATATTTTATCTCATATTAGTAAAGTTTGGAGAAGTTCAACAAGATACCATTTAAAAAAGGAACTCATCCTGTTATTGACTTTATGATGGACAATACATTCCCACAGTGAAAGCTCTTATATCATTCAAGCAAGACAAAGTAAAAGTATGTTAAAAGAAACTAACAAAAGTTAAATCATCAACAGTAAGAAAATATAGAATAAAATGCTAAACAGACAAGAGCCTTCTTTTCCAAATGGATATAGTTCCTTT
>NC_051401.1:42198572-42201072 GCF_015228065.2 Penaeus monodon | reverse complement strand
ACGAGCCTGTGCACGCCTTGCGGCCTGCAGGTCAATGGCACTGTTGGAGCGGAAGTTGGTGGGTGTGTGGGAGGGGGCGGGGGAGTCTGAGGAGTCCTGAGGGCGGTGGGAGGCTGGGGTAGGGATGGCAGAGCGTCGCATGCCACTTTGGGGGAGTCTTGATGACATTCCAGACAGGTTCTCTGTGCTCCCGGCCGTCGAAGAGGAACGTGACCACCCGGGGCGCGCTCCAGCTGTTGATGTGTGTCCAGTGACGGCAAGATGCACCCATCCAGTGTCGGTTTTGTGATTTCATCCAAGTGGCAGCACACAGTCCACGTAGAGCGTATGCGCAACATCCAGGCACACACACAAGCCACAGAGGTGGTGTAGTTGAGGTAGGAAGGATTTGGGGGAAGCAAGCAAAGGCCAAGCATGAGCTGTGTGTCATATGCTTGCCAGTTGTAAACACTAAAGGTACTAAATACATAACCCCATCAAAATAAAGTCATACCAAAAAATAATAATGAAAGTAACTACAAAGACGCACACATGCGCAAATTGAACTACCCATATTAGAAGATTGTGCTAAAATGTGTGTCATAACCCTACCCAAATCGATTGTTATGTACACACACATGCAAAAAATAAATATAATATGTATGTCAAGTGAGTCCTGCAGCAAAATTGATGTACTTCAACCAAATAAACTTGCATATGATAAAAGTAAATAATTAAAACCATGTCTTTTAACGAATATTAATGAGCCTTTTGTTGCACAACTAAAGATAAAGAAGTTTGAAAAAAGAAAAAAGGAAAGGGTAATATTAATGACTAATAGAAAGCATTGTAAAATATATGCACACAACAATAAGAAACTGATTTCCACCAATCTAAATTTAACAATGTCTTTTTATCAACATGTATAATTTCACTTGTGAATTTCAAGGAGATATACATTTATTTCCACAAATTGCTGCAAGAGTCTTTGCCTTCAGTGTTTAAAAAAATGAAAGCATTCCTGCCAGTACTTTTCCTACCTGTAAAACCATCTGTTACCACTCACCTCACCAGTACCCTGACTAGAGGTAGGTCCAACTACTTGCCATCAACAACACTGATCCAGCTACACCAGCTTCTTTATACTATGTCATGTATCATGTACATGTATATATACACATAACAAATACACTAAAACTGACCCTATTACATAGTCACATCATACTAGCAGTTTGTGACAAGTACTGCCATCTATGTACTAAAATCGATAATCCCATTGTCATTCTTACTAATTCCTTCTTATCTGTCCACCCTAGTAAGTTATGATGTGACTACATCATCTTCCAAAAAAATGTCTCACTAAATCCTTGACCTGACAACTTATCAAGAAACCTTCCTTTCATGGTTCCACACTTTTCTATCTGCTGACTGACTGTCCATACCTGACTTCTGGGAGTTGTGCAGAGACTGTGATGAAGATGAATTGGACATGCTCATCTCTCCCTGAAGCATCTTCTTGTAGCTCGGGTCCAGCGAGTTCAGCAGTTTGTCTGCCTCGTCCTTGAAGTGGCCCGCAAAGCCCCAATATGCTCTGAAGTAAGGCTTTATGGTTAAAGTCTCTGCTCATATGTGAAAAATACTGACATTCCTCCCACTAAATGCCCAATATACATTTTTTTTTTTTTTAAGCTCTAGTAATATAATACCAGTATTCTCTTCTAAGATTTTGCTTCATCCTGGCACATATTAAAAAATTTAATCATTTTTGCGAACAAAAATTACGCAAAAGGACTTAACTAAAAAAGGGCTTACTTTCTGGAGAAGGCTCTTGCTTCAGGATCAGCATCTGTGATTCCCTTCTTAATTGTCTCGGCAAGGATGAGAACGTGCTTTTCCATAGAATGAGTGGGCCACGTATGCACTAATTGATCTAAAACCTCACACAAGACTTTGCGGATCTCTCTATTCTTGCTACTGATCTCTCGCAAAAGGATAGGAATTAGTTTATGGTGGTGAGTGTTTTGAATTATAAATCGAATCGTGACAACGCCAGAGGATGCCATCACCTGTAATTGTGAAAGAAAGAAATTGAAATCATCAAATATGAAAGTAGTTCAAACTTAACTTTATTAAATATGGATAAAAGTAGTAGCAGGATTATTTCAAATATTTTCCACTTCATATGCTCTATGTACATATAAAATATCATTCAGATTGCTCATACCTTGGCACTGTTGGGTATTAAGTAAATAAGATTTGGCAGGACAGTCTCACACAAGTGGTCAACCTTATGGTGAAGTTCCTGGGACATGTATGCAACGGTGATACATGCTTCTCGGACCACCTGTGACCTACAGAAGATATGCAAGTTATAAAGCTGATACTTTCAATTCAGGCATCTTTGCTATGCAACTAATAAACTCTAAAAAACTAAATAATTCCACAAATCGTAAATCAGAAAATAAATCTATAATATGTACTCTTCTAAAATTTGCTTTGAAATAATCATGATTCATCATTA
>NC_051401.1:42186072-42193572 GCF_015228065.2 Penaeus monodon | reverse complement strand
TGGCATTAGTATTGCAGACTGAAAGTATACAGACTACGTAATATAAAAAAATGAATTATTGGTACTAGGGAGAATCTGTTACAACTCTGTTACTTGCAAACAACTTTAGAGCCATGAATGCAATTATAGAGAAAATACCAACAAAAAAATTACATGTAAAAGTAACAATAATAATAATTTACAGATTATGACAATGTGAGCTTACATATCAGTGGTAACAAATGGTGTGGAAGCTTACCACATCAACCGTTGATTTATGTTCTGTCCACTGTAGGCTTTAGTGAATTTTAATGCACAGACATGGCTTCAGAAGTGCTCAGCCACCAATTAATAGGCCGCTTGAATTTGCAGAAATATATATTTTTAAAGCTATTGATAATGATATGGTTATTATCATTACCAACATTATGATTATTATAATCTCATCAAAATACTAATAATTTTTTTTCTTGAAATTAAGAAAAAGAGTAGGTAGGACTAATAATTGACTCCTTAATGACTAAGCACTGTGGAGCCACCTCTGTGTAAACACACTTAATAAACTAAAATTACAGTGGACATGGCATGTACGTCATGCTATCTCTATCATCTGGTCATTTATACTTTATATAATAAATTATCTATTCTATAATTCTACTTAATGTCTGTATTTCAACAATGTCCTCATAAACAAGGAGAACCACATTAACTAATACATGCATAAATTTCCGTAATACTTGGTTTGAATTTTGATAAAATTCTATTTCATATAATAAAGTTAGTTTTATGTATATCAAATTATGTACAACATACCGCAAGCCAAGACTAACTCCATACTCCAGGGCAGTTTGTCCAAGGAAAAACAGCTTGGAGACACACACACACGCACATACACACACACACACACACGCGCACGCATGCACGCACGCAACCTTCCAGGTCTGTTACCCTCCAGTCTTAAAAGCTTCACCAGACACTTCACAATCAAGGTACAATGGCTTCACACACTTGATGCATTCCCAAAGAAGCAACACACATTCACAACCCAAGTACTATACCCTACTAGTCATTTCTCCTCATCCTTCCACCAGGCACACACACTCACTACCTTGGCCGTGGCTCCTGTGTTGAGAAGCTGCGTGCAAGGAATGGGAGAGAGAGACAGGAAGGTCAGAAATGTGTGTTCAAGAGAGAATATGTATGTAGTGTTTAATAAAATGTTCTAAGTCTTTGATCACATACAATCCTGGAGACCTTACATCACCTTATAAACATCACCAAACGTACACTGTACACTGATGCCATACCTGTCTGAGTTGCTGTCTTCTCATTCACACTGCCCTGATAGCCATGTTCACTTACAAGTTTTTAGTAGGAACTCAAAAAAAAAAAAAAGCTTTTATTTTTATATTTTTAAGATTCATTTCATTACTATCCAATTATTTCAATAGCATATCAAGTTCCTACTAAAAGAAACAAAAAATCTAAGGTTTCAACAGAGATACTCATGCAGCCTCCGCGTGGCTCGCAACACATGCACCCGAACCACACAAAATCAAGCCTGGTTAATGGCTTTGGCTGGAACTAAAGCCCCAGACTTAAGCATGCACAACCCAGACTCAGCTGGTGGAAAAAAAACATTAAAAACTACCTTGCCCGTTGTTCCTCTGTGTACGTACGGCTGGGCATAGAAAATAGGGAGAAAGGTAAGGCGAGGGGGAAAAAGTTCAAAAGTCGGAGTCATATGATTTTTCTTTTTAAGCGGTTAAATTAGACCCCTGCAGAAATTAAGCAGAGCTGTATAATCAAACCTTGATATTGATGCTACTACTGCTAGCATCACCATAATGTCATGCAGAGTATCTGGACACCTCCTTTTCTTAAAGTGCCTAATAGTGTATCAATATCAATAAGAATGTAAATAAATAGAAATAAATAAATAAATAACAAGAGAAGCCTTTTTGATATAATGAGTCTTTGAAATACTCATCTGTAATGAAATATGACACTGCAACTAAGATATCAAACCATATAGAAATGCACAAGCAGCCAATGGAACAAAAAGCATCACAGAACAGGGTAGTGTACAGTAAATGTGTATGGAGGAACCTAACATCATTTCATATTGCTTTACTTGTACAATATGTCCAATACAATACATTTTACTTCATAAGAGAGGGAGGGTGGTCAAGTAAGAGTAAGAGGAAAAGAAGAGAGAGAGAGAGGTGAGAGAGAGAGAGAGAGAGAGAGAGAGAGAGAGAGAGAGAGAGAGAGAGAGAGAGAGAGAGAGAGAGAGAGAGAGAGAGAGAGAGAGAGAGAGAGAGAGAGAGGTGGTAGGATGAAAACCTGGGTAGGGTCTAAAGAAGTGGAAATAAGTAATCCAATTGAACATTTAAAGGTATCTTAGTAACAATGTTCTCAAATAGAATTTCAGACAAAGGCATATATATAGAAATATGACAAACACAGGTAAATACCAGTATGACATCTTAACAGCAATAGCCCCTTTCCACATGTAAACCATACATGGATAAATCATTCAAGACATAAGACAGTAGCAAAACAAATACCTGGAGGATACATTTTGACCTTTTAACTTAACGCTGTCTTCATCTTCATATATGTTATTTCTTACCTCTTGGGTTTAATAATTGCAAAATGTTAGTGGTGAGTTTTTTTATAACATTACGCTCTAGAACTAAAAACAAACAAAAACAGAAAAGTTGAGCTGTGTTAGATGAATAAATAACGCACCAATTTCACCCAGCACACAATTGTTATTCTAATCTACTTTCTGAGGCATTTGCAAAAAACTCCCCATTGTCAGACTATAAGTAGTGCCTTTCATCAGGAAAGGTTAAATGGCCCCTAAATAGAGATCTGGACCATGAGCATTTACCATTACACAAGTTCTATTGGGAAGGTTTAAAAAAATGCCTCTTCTAAGGCCCCACACGCGAGGCCTGTTCTACTCCAATAAGCATCGCGTTTGAGGGACCGACTGTGTATTATAAATTTCAGTGACAACAGAGTGAGTAATCGCGTTGCAGGTGATGGCAATGTGGGGTATGAATGAGGGTGGCACAGTGTGGGTCGGGAAACACCAACGTTCTGAAGGGGGTCTCCTCCACCCTACCTGACCCACCCTCGCCTCCACAACCACACGCAGGTTAAATGATTATACAAATAACCAGAGAAAATCACAAAGTAACAGAGGTTAAGGTTAAGCAGGGTAATAAACCTAGTACACTTTATGCAGTTAATATGTCTATGGTTGCACGATGTGGTAATAACTCAGAAAACAAAACTAAAACGAAGTAAGACAAACAAAATGTAAATTATGCCGAGAACACAACATTTAGTGGACAGAATTGCAGGTGATGCGCCTGTAAGCCAGACAAGCAGCAGATGGCTTAAGTCACTTCCTTGCAAGATCCTTTACCTTCTTGCGGAGAGCAAGTGGGCGGCGGGGGAGCGATCGCTGCCAAGGGAGGCGTCGTTAGTTAGTACGCCTACGCCCACAAAAGGGGCGGTGTCCCTGCCCATACCTACAACCTTCTCACTATCCTAAACCTATTGCAACCAAAAGGCTTCATGACAAGTACATGCTTTATAGAAACGAAAATAATCAAGGAACAGTAATATCCTTCATTTATATTTGCACAAAGAATGAATTTATTTTCTTCTAAAATAAGATAAATTACATAAATATGAACTAATGATATATGTACATAATAGCGTGTGACGCTAACTTAAACACGTGTCTTAGTGTGAGAAAAAACAATTACAAGAAACAAAAGGAGCAGGTGAGAGGGTACGAAATATGATATGAAGCAAGTGACGAGCCAGACTGGAAAGTGTGGCACTTTTCGTCCAGATCTCGAGTGCCACGAAACTTTGTCGCAGCAAGTGCGGATGCGCAAAGACGTCAAATGTTCTTTTATTTTCCATATGTAGAATATTCTATTCAATCTACTCACTGCATTAAATCATTATGTGTTATGTGCGCCCTTGGTAGAAATCGGAAGACTAAATGCCCAAAGTCTAAATTAGAAATAAAATTAATAAAAAACTTTTATAAATCAGGTTACATAACTACAGCCTATTTCTCTGCGTCGTTTATACTTGACTTCAGCATGGAATGCGCTTGATTGAGAACCAAGCCAGTAATGCAAGGGGGCTAACAAGTCTGGTGCGCAAATGACAGACTTTCCAGCCTGGACAATGAGAAGGGGATGGGGGAGACGACTAATGTCATGAACAGAGCGGGTGAGTGGACCTGGCAGAGTGGCGGTGTGATTATTGTGCGTCACGGGACAAGCGGTCTGGGCCCAGCCGACGCGAAATACCCTTTACATGAAGGTGTTCTGAAACCCCGATGCCTCAAAATATCCCAAACTCCGCGATCGAGCCACCCCACTCCGAAGCCTCCTCCCTGACTTTCCGTCCTCGTGTCATCACCCCCATGAGAGCCGCCCACGTGCGCCTTTACTCTACTACAAGCCCTAAATGCTTCTCTCTCAGCTGCGCCCGCAAGTTGGAAGCAACGCAAGGAACCGTCCGCGGCCTAAAGAGCGGCGCTCCTGCCATGCCATGCCATGCCATGCCATGCCATGTCATGCCATGCCCCTCCGCCTCCCCCTTCCCCTCATTAGTTCGATGGGGCTACGGACCACCCTCTTATTCCCGTCGTGTTTGCTGCTTCATCGTTATTCACTCCCGCCTTCTGTTCGGTTCATTCATCAACGAGCGCCTCCGTCGCCATCAGACTAAACACCTTATGGCTAGCTAAGCAGAAGATATCTTGAGGGGCAGCGAAACAGGCCGTTGTTTATGCACGGTGCTTTTCAACCAAAGCAACCGTGCCCCCCCCCCCCCTCTCTCTCTCTCTAATATATATATATATAATATATATATATATATATATATATATATTATATATATATATATATATATATATTATATTTAAATATATATATATATATTATATTCATCATTATTATTATATTATATATATATATATATATATATATATATATATATATATATATATATATATTACACACACACACACACACACACACAACACACACACCACACACACACACACACCCCACACACACACACACACACACACACACACACATCCAACTGGTTAATGAGACGTGATTCCGTCCCTCCTCAGAAAATCTGCTGCTGGAAGCGGCTGGGAGAGAGAGAGAGAGAGAGAGAGCAAGCGCGAAGCAAAGCGAAGGAAAAGGGGTCAGAGAAAAATGGAGACTTGCAAGGCGGAGAAAATGGGGAAGAAGTGAATGAGAAGGCGGAGGAAGGAAGCCGCAATTAACGGTTCAGCTGGGGAAGGGAAACAAGCAAACTCCATGAACAGAGGAATCACACCAACTCCAAAGCTCATCCGTCCAGCAAACAAAACAACAAATTTCCCGGGGCCGAGAAAGCGTACGAGGCGGCCGCAGGTGCGTCTCTTCCCTAGGCACTCGTCAATGCCTCTCGCAGGCTGTCATGTTGTCATTCTGCTCACGCCACATAACAGTCGGGGTGCACCTCCTTCGCTTGCTCTCTCTCTCCATCCTTCCACCCCTCCATCCTTGCCTGCCTGCTTCCCTTCCTTCCTTCCTTCCTTCCTACCTACCTACCTACCTACCTACCTACCACCTACCCACCTTCCTTCCTTCCCTCCCTCCCTCTTTCTCTCCCTCCCTTCCTCTCTCCCTTCCCTCCCTATCTTCCTTCCTTCCTTCCCTCCTTCTTCCTCCCTCGCACATCTCGTCCTTCCCCCGCCCGTACCCTTCCACCCCCCCCCTTCCAAATAAAAAAGAAAGAAAAAAGCGCCGACGAAGCAAACAAGCAACACGCCGCCCGTTTTACACCAATGACTCTTAAGATCACACGCCATATAAAACATGATCTGTATCCGATTTACCTCTACGCCACTTCCACGCCCACTCCATGTTAAATCCTTGTCGCCGCCCGCACGCCCACCCCGTGTCATATCTCCTCCGACGCCCATACGCCCACCCTATGCCATTCTCCCCTCCGGCGCACCTATCATTACCGAAAAAGAGCGCCTCGCCACGCCCGACACGCGACCGCCATCGGAGCTGCGTCGGTCGTTGAGGAAACTCGCGCACCTGGTCGTCATCCCGACGAAATATGGGCACAGAGATTTTGACAAATAGACAGACGAGGGCAGATGGAGGGATTAAGGTGGGCGAGTGATATGCCATATGATAATTTACGAGTTCAAATCAAAGCTCTCCAGATTTTTATCGCCCGCATATTAAATGGCTCTTACTACCCCTAGCCCACTGCTCCCCCGACCCTCTCCCTGTCTAAGGAGGCTTACGTAATCATGTCTTTGGCTCCACTTCTATTTTCGCTCAACATGGCCGCATTTCCAAATATCCCGGAGCCAATGCATAGGCAATAAATCATCGGCACGCCCACCCACGGGGACCACACAGCGAGGAAAAGACGCCCATTAAATTACTGATTCAGCCAACAGATTTTTGCTCCCTCCCACAGACCTCCTGGGGGCTGCATTACCCCCCCCTCCCATCCTCTTCCTGACGTGTTCGTATATCCTAGCGCGTCCGGGATACAAAAAAATCGTCAAACTATCCTGGCGACACACCACCTGCTGCTATGGCGCTAGGGCGTCCTTGAAGGATCTCCCACACACGCCATCCGAAGGCACGGCTGAGGGATGCCGCCGCCACGCACACAGCCGCGCCCCCGTCCGCACGCCCATCACTCAGCGCGCCTTCCCGCCCGGCAACCGCGACCCACGTGCATCGTCGGCGCGCGGGCGAGATTCGAGTTCCCAGGCCTCCCTAATCCGCCCTAGAGGTGCTAGTCTCCCCTCACCTCCACCTCCTCTTTATCAGCTGATACGGAGCCGAACAAAGTCACCTCCGCCGATAAATAACACGGAATTTCACCTCAAGGACCGTCGCTACTGCGCTGATAATCACATTCCTCGAGGCCAGCGCACGAAAGTACATACGAATCGATACCCTTCGGAGGAAAAAAAAGTCGTGACCGACCGTCGGAGATTGGTGGCTCGCTCGCCCTTGGGAATTCCTGCGCGGGTCCAAGAATTCGGAACAGGCGCGGCTGCCAATGACGGATTCCGGTCAACCCGAGGCCTCTCCGCAGCATAAATAACCTCCAGGCCAAATTACGTAAATAACAAAGCCATCTATCAAAATCCACATCCAGTCAAAATCGAATGATGTACACGGAGTGATAATGACAGACGAGGTTTCAACTTCAAAATATCAATCGAGCTAAACAGACGAACAAATAAATAAAGTAATATAACTATAAACAATTAGGATCTTACATAACGAATATTAGTAAATCCAAATTACCTAGAGTTCAGGGAATCAGAGCCTCGCCTCATTTTACAATCATATCACGTCTAATCACCGATTTCTAATTAATACCATTAATTAAAATCCATAGACTCCACACTTTCGCCTTGCAAGGGCTGTCCACGGA